>NC_092018.1:4427018-4429518 GCF_042242105.1 Pempheris klunzingeri | reverse complement strand
TCTTCAGAAATTGCACTTTCTAGTTATTATTATTATTATTATTATTTTTCTTCCGTCATGTTATTTTGCCGCGCTTCTTCATCCAGAGCTTTCAAAATAGAAAATTCATTCAAAGTTCAAAACGTGCGCTTCAATCGGGAATCGATTGCTATGACTTTTCTCATCCGAAACTTCAAAAATGTGCCATTAATATCCATTTTTCTGACAAAAATTCCTCATAGAAATGAATGGGAAAAAATTTCAAAACTCCGATTTTCTCACCAAACTTCAAGCCCTCACAGTTCCTACATACAGTCAGCCAGAAACTTCATTCAAACTCTAAAACGTTCAGCCTCTCGACCTCTTTCAGACCATACTTCAACCTCCTTCATTCCATTCACCGTTTCATCACACTCGTCTTTCAAAAAAAAAAACTTTCTCACTCCATTTTCAGATTTAACATTAGTGTGTATGTGGCGGAATGTTCAGAGCTAGAGTGCGTGATGTCATCGCTAGAGTGGAGAGGAGCAGAAAAATCGTCTGAAGATTTCGGGAACAACTCGCTCTAATTCCCACAGCGTGTCACTCAGACTCATGATTCATACAGAAAAACGTAGGACTGCTCGGGCCGGTCGCAACGATGTGACTTCGGACACACAGAGACGCACGCAGCAGCCCCCACGAGCCTCCAAGCGACGGAAACTCACAGGAACTACTGCATTAAGTGCCATGTTAACTGGCAGCTCAAATCTGAGGAGGGAGGCAGACGCAACCACTTTTGTAACCTGCTCTAGCTCTCTCATTTCACAAGTTAGAGACCTGAGGAAAGAACTGAGTGTTCAGGAGACCCTCTGAAGTCCACAGGTCCACATGTTATGGCTCTGACACTTACTGGGTTTGAGTAAAACTGGCATTTTCAGAGGCATGTCACAGCTGAAATCTCCATGTAAAGAGCTGTGTCTCCCCAGAGTAGCTCCGCAGGCACTATCGCCATGACGACCCCACAGCTGCAGCTGGTTAGTGACCTACAGAGCCACTGAGCGTGCTCAGTTGGTGGGAATCAGGTGATAACTTTACTGTCACTCTCTCACACAGAGACACAGACAAACAGAGACACAGACATGCTCAGTTGGTGGAAATCAGGTGATAGCTTAACTGTCACTCTCTCACACAGACAAACAGAGACACATACACACACACACACACACACACACAGACAAACAGAGACACATACACACACACACACAGACAAACAACTACAGGTGTTGACTGACAACAAAGTCACAGGAAGTCTGCCCGAGTATGATTTCAAAATAAAAGCCCTGTGCTTCTCAAAATAAAGTTCATCAGATACAGAAAAACAACTACACGTGTTGACTCGCAACAAAGTCACAGGAACTCTGCCGAGTCTGAATTTCAAAATAAAAGCCCTTAAAAAAAATTAAATTTAATCAGATACAGATAAACAACTACACGTGTTGACTCACAACAAAGTCACAGGAACTCTGCCGAGTCTGAATTTCAAAATAAAAGCCCTTTGTTTTTCGAAATTAAATTTCATCAGATTTTTCATCTGTACATCTTTCAACTTACTTTTTCATGTTAAACCTATTCAAAATAGCAGAATATTCAATGCTTTTCAGTTCAAAAGTCAGCTATTCACTTTTCACCCTTTCACATATTCAGATTAGTACTTTATTCTTTCATTCAGGTATTCAATAATTTTCAGTTCAAAAGTGAGCTATTCATTCTGGCGTAAGCCATTCATTTTCACCCTTTCATATATTCAGATTAGTACTTTATTCATTCATTCAGGTCTTCAATGCTTTTCATTTCAAAAGGGAGCTATTCAGTCTGGCGTAAGCCATTCAACTTTACCCTTTCATATATTCAGATTAGTACTTTATTCATTCATTCAGGTATTCAATGACTTTCAGTTCAAAAGGAAGCTATTCAGTCTGGCGTAAGCCATTCAGCAGCCAGCAGAGAGCATTCACACCGCAATTTCTTCAGAAATTGCACTTTCTAGTTATTAGGGGGCCGCTTGCAAGCAAGGCCCACTATTGTGCCAGCTATGCAAAGCATAGGGCACAATAGTGGGCCTTGCGAAGCAAGGCCCACTATTATTATTCTGTTCGTTTATTTGACTTATTATTCTTCTTCCGTAGCAAAATTTCACGGCGCTACTCCTCCCAGAGCTTTCGCACCACACACATAAAAAACGCACCAAAACGTGCGGCTCGGTGGCGGTCGAGTTGCTATGACTTTTCCAAGCAATCGAAAAGCACGTTTTGGCGCAACGCGGCAAAACGTGTGCCAAATTTGCCATAGAAAATGAATGGGAAAAATTTTCAAGAGCCACATTTCTTCATCAAACTTCAAGCCCTCACAGCTCCCTCATACGTTCAGCCAGAAACTCCATTCAACCTGTAAAACGTTCATCATCTCGACCTCTCTCAGGACATCATTCAACGCCGGTCGTGCCATTCACCGTTTCTCCACGGTCGTATCTCAAAAAAAA
>NC_092018.1:1759518-1962018 GCF_042242105.1 Pempheris klunzingeri | reverse complement strand
GCCGATGTACGGCATCCTGACCAGGAGCCGGTCCCAGCAGGAGCACCAGGAGCTGAGGGAGTACTCCTCCTTCACCATGGAGGACGTCAGCGAGCACAGGATCAGGTAGGACAGGTTTAGGACACAGGATGGTGATGACAAAGTGTCCATCCAGGTTGGACGTGTGTACCAGTCTTTTGTTGATCAAATAGCTGTGCAGAGGAATCATTCTGGTGTGATTTTGAAGTATTTTACTTGGCTTCAAAGGCAACAGTCTCCAAAATGTGCAATGAAAGGCATCCAAAAGAATATCATTGGTTTCTGTGCAGGGTTTTACATTCCCACAAAGGTTTAAATGCCACTTCAGAGGCTTATAAAAACAGATTATCCGCATTATACCTGCAGCTATTGACCAAAAATGACTTTCAAAAACCCTTAGTGGATTTCAGAAGCCATTGTTGTATAAGCAATAACGGTCCACGGGAGAGAAGAGAGCGAATTAGCACTTCTTCAATAAAAAAGTGCTCCTAGTTTTGTTAACAGCTCTCTCATGACGACAACTTTTTTAGGAACTATGAGTAGAAAAACATGGACCCCATTTCTTCAGGACTTTGTTTTCACCTTGACCTGCACACACACACACACACACACACACACTCTGAGTTTCTCCACTGTGTTTTACAGGGATATCAATCTCAAAGTGTCTCAGTCCAAAAGCATGAAAACCACTTAGACTGAAGCTAAGAGGTTTTCGCAGGACGAGAGCGGCATGTTTTCGGTTAGCTGATCTACCGACAGGATTTGTGAGCCTTCAGTGAAGAGGCTGTTTTAAAAGAAAAGTCTTTCTCTCTGTGAGAGATAAAAGTGCTTCAAGGGTTCTTCACGCTGCAGCCGTAGTCATGATCAATTTCTCTGACTGCTGCTCCAGTCGATGGGGATCGTTTTCCCCTCAGCACGGCAGCAGACCAAGAAACGGTAATAGCTCGCAGGGATGTTTTGTTTTCCTTCAACTTCACATTTCTTCTCATGAGACGAGAGCTCCGCAAACATTAACGTTACCGAAAGCCGTCAAGAAAACAAATGAATTAGCAGGAAATAATCTCGCTGCCTTTTCCCCGTTATGTTCAATGACTCAGCCTGTTGGCATGAGCAATGCCAATTACCGTCACTCTGATATTACCTGCAAGAGGTACTGAGGTCCCAGTGAGAGGCGCTAAGATGAAATATAAATATTCAGATACTAACTGCTTCATTTCCATAATGCAGGCCCTGATTAGCTTCAGCAGCGCAGGATGATCTCCGGGGGCAATCTTCAAATCGCCTGCATTCGTTTTGTTTTTGTGGTGTTGGCTCGTACAAACAAGAGCTGGGAATTGTTTTATGAGAATTAAATGGGATTAGAGAAGATTATACTGGTATGGATTTCAATTTTATTAGTGCTTTGCACAGATTAGCAGCTGTATTGTTGTGTGAGGGCTAATGCAAAGCTTCCCCAAGTCCTCAAGCAGTCCTGGACTGGAGACGTTAATACTGTGTGTGTAATATTTATGGGTTCATTATGGGAGAATTATTGTATCAAGACAAAATAGCTATTGCACGGCACGCAATCCAGTTAACAATTCTCCTTTTTAGAAGATAAATCGAACTAATATCTCCGTGTGCAGGTACATCACTTCAATAGAGACGGGCAGCCAGCCGGTCACTGACATCTTCCACTTTGTTGTTTATGACGGAGACAACAATCGCCTTGACAACCAGATGTGCACCATCACCATCACCTCCACGCCCAGACAGCCACCGGTGGTCACGGTCCGCAGCGGCATCAAGGTAGTCGCACGCTTACGTACAGTATGTTATGTTATAATGTACATTTACCTTTGTGAGAACAAGCACAGACACACACAAGCACCAAAACACACACACACACACACACTCACACACACACTCACACACCCAATTTTAAAATAATCGTAATAGATAAAAACATTTTATGGGTGTTACAGTACATAAACAGTCTTATAGACATTGTTATTTCCCCTCCATTACCCCGCCTGCTCAGACTGAAATCCTAAAATAGTCATTTGAGTTTTTAAAGCAGCAGCTGTATTCAGAAACAGTCATTAACGAGATAAATGAAGCAGAAACGAGGAAACCAGCTCACCTAGCATGAGGAACGCTCCTGTTGGTAAATATCTCTGTGCTTCTCTTTTCCTTCAGTTTATTTATGCGTCTCTGAAGTGTCCTCTTAGTTTGGACTGTGTGTTTGATGCATAATCCCTCCAGACACAGACTGAATCTCAAGAGTCAAGATGTTTATTATCATGTGCATAGAAAACCAGACCGGTACACGGTACAATGAAATTCTTACTTTGCAGGTTCCCCTTTCGCCAAACAAATACAGTCTAGTACAATACAAACTAAGCTAACAGTCTAAAATGTAAATAAAGAGCCTAAATAAATATGCTGCAGTGGTCATAAAGTGCACTGTGCATTATGTAAACGTTGGTAGAATCATTCACAGCCGTGATAAAGTGACAGCAGCAGTGAATATAAAGTGCATATTGCATGTGAACAGAAAGATACTCTCGCTTTTGAAATGTCCATCAGACGCTTCAGTTAACTTCTCTCAGCAGCCTCTCTGTCCTCCATGGTCGCGTTCTTTTCCTTTGGTGGTTAAAACATGTGAAATATGTCTTGGAGGGAACAAACATGCAGAACAACAGAACAAAACACTCCTGTGCTGCATTCCAGGTGACATACTTTCCATTTTCCCTGTAGCACACACACACTGCAGACGGTGTAGTAATGCAGTGTGCATTCAATCAGGACGGACGGCTTCGTCATGACATCACACCTTGACCTTCTCGCTCACACATTTGTTGCAGTCAGTGACGCAAAAATGTGAATATTGTCTGTTATTATCTGTTATCTGTTATCTGTCTGCAATGTGACGCCTCTTCTGCTGTGCAAAGCATTGTGGGTCGGTGCAGTTAGAAGAGCATGCTGGCTTGCACGCTGCAAAATGCACCCAGAATGTTGCAGGTATATTTGGCACACTGCATTTGGCGTGCCAAACAGTGTGGAGGTATTAGTATTGGAACACACCCCCTAGTAAAGGCTACACGGTCACCCACTGTCGAGCCTCTCAGGGATGGATCCTGTAAAATGTAAAACCATTAACATAAAGAACAGCAGGACTTATTTTAGTATCTTGTCCCTTAGGTCCAGGAAGGCGGCAGAGTGCAGCTCTCTACCAATCACATCATCGTGTCGGACCTGGACACGCCCAGGAAGGACCTGCTGGTTTGGCTCGTCAGTCCTCCGAAGTACGGCTTCATCGAGAACACCAACAGAGGTGAGAGCTTCAGAGTTCCCTCCTCACGAAGGCTCATGTGTTGTTCAGATCAGAACACGAGCAGACTGAACGTGCCGGACGCGTGAACACGGTCACGCTTCCATTACGCCGAATGATTTCCACATTTCTATTTATGTCACACTCACACGCATACAATGCCGATTGAATTCCCCGCATGGCTGCCGCCATCTGTCACAGCTTGATCACGTCGTGGATTAGCACTGCCAGATAGCCGGCTGCAGATGGGGCCACCGTCGGAGTCCCAATTTTGACTTCATGCTCGCTCAACCACTGCTGTGCTTTCTTCTGCCCCAGAGAGGAGCTGCTTGGAAACATTCAAAGGTTGAGATGAGGTCAAAAGGAGCTGATCCTCCGTCGTGAGAGCTGAATGGAGGTCGAAGATTTGGAAAAAAAAAAGACAAGAATGATATTTGGTGGTAAAGAGAAACTAAACATAACGACTTCAAATGTTCACAAAGCTAGAAGATGTTTTGTATTAAAGGGGCAATCCACCAATTTTACACAGCAAGCTCAAACGGGGGCAGGATACTCCAATGAAAGATGCTATTGAGTTGCATCATGGGAACTGAAGGATCCAATGAGGTTTGACTTTTTTTTTACTTGAAACTAAAAGTCAGTGTATCTCAAGGTCTGAATTTCTTTCAAAGTCTGTCTCTTGTCAGTCCCCCGACTTTATGGAAGTGGAATATTAAATGTGTGCAGTGCTCCTTTAACTAAAGCAACAACAACAACAACAAAAATACCAGAAACAGTGAGCTCAACTCAATAAAGAAAATCACTTGCTAGCTTTCCTCCTTCATGATCTTCGGCCTCGTGAGAGAATCTGACTGAACAAAAATGTGGTTGATGGCAACAGAAGAATTTAATAAGTGGACATGAAGTTAAAAAGCAGCTTAACACCCCGTTTGACCTTGAGCAAACTGCATTAAAACCCAGACACGACTACAGTTCACGAGGTGAAGAATCCGTGATATTTCATCCATTCTTTCCTCGTGTTCGCAGTGGAATGAAGCAGCAGCAGAAAATAACTGAGCTGAGTTGATATGTAAAGCAACACTTTTCATTTTTGATTGTAGATGAGGCACCACAGTAATACAAATTAAGCTCTGCCGTATTACATGCAAGACAGAGTTATCTGCAGATGTAATGAAGGATGCATGGAGTCAGATATTCACATTGTCTGCTGCTGCTGCTGCTGCTGCAGAGAAGCAGCTTCATTTCTGTCTCCGTGTCCCAGCTGACTGTCCTTGATGGCTGCTGGAGCAGAGGGACAGTCGTTGGTATTCAGCAGCGTCGGTCGGCAGTGTGCGGTGACTGGATTGCTTTTGTCACCAGGGCACTGGGGAGGCCGGCCAGCGTGTCACTGTGACTGTGTTCCTAAAAAATAAAAAAAAATGTAACATGCACAGGTTTTGTGTTGATATGCACTGAAACACGGAAGGCATTCGATCACATGTTGCTGCAGGACAGGTGCATTCATATTCTGTATTTATATGCAAAACAGCTTCTAGCAAAACATTAGCATTCACATTTGTGCTGTTTGCACAGAAACAGGCACACACACAGGTACGTATTAAAGACTTTCTCTAACATTATACATTTTCATTTTAATAGCTGATGAATAATAATGGACCTCTGGCCCCATAAGTAGTGAGTAGCTCTAAAACAGCCGTGCTGTTGCTCCATGCACACTAAAGTATTGTGAAGTAAGACAAACGTAATTGTAGTTACAAAAGGAACTGGAGTTGAATTGGAATAACACAAACAAACTAACCAATCGAGGCAGCAGCAGCAGACCAGCAGCTCCTGTGTCCTGTGAGCTAAAATCCCTGTTTTAGTGAATGTAGTCTGGTGTGTGTGCAGAGAGCGATATAACGGCTGTTTGTGGTTAAACCAGAAGGATCTTCCAGGTCTCTCTCTGTAGGGATCCTTTCCATGATGCTGTCACACACTTAGAATAACAACTAGAGCCTGAGTCTGAGGCTATCTACTTTTTGTTTAACCAGAAAAAGACGTTCTCTTGAAAGCCACCAGACTCCATTGACAAAAGCACTAATTATACTTGCCAGCTGCTGGTCTGCTTACTGCCTCCATTGGTTAGTTTGCTCGTGTTATTGTGTGAATTTTGGTGTTTTAAAGGTTAGTTCAGGTCAAATACAGTATTTGTGTAACACACAATAACACAAACAAACTAGCAGATCAAGGCATGACTCCCATGCTCCTTCAGGTAAAATCCCTGTTTTAGTGAATGTAGTCTGGTGTGTGTGCAGAGAGCGATATAACAGCTGTTTGTGGTTAAACCAAAAGGATCTTCCAGGTCTCTCTCTGTAGGGATCCTTTCCATGATGCTGTCACACACTTAGAATAACACTCTGAGCCTGTCAGTGGATCAAACAAGCTCTTTTAGTGGACCTACTGTGATCAGGTGCAGTTGTCCCAAAGGATCACATTGCAGCTGGCAAACGCAGCCTACAGGACCACTTCCAAAATATTTCACAACTGTCTTTACTTTACTTTAGTTACACTCTTCACCGTGAAATGACAGAATGTTTCAGCATGTCACTGGACAACTCATTCCCTGTTGTCTACCCATATATAGATTCACAGCTTTCACTGGTCTTGTTCACTGTGAGATGACAGACATGTCAGCAGCTCTGAGGTTTGAAAACAGACCCAAAAAAGAAAGAGTCATTTCTGTGGTGGCTGCAGGTGATTTCCCATCCTGATTAGGATTCTGCGAGGGTTCCCGCTCGGATAAGAGACTCCCCTCTGTCGCCTTATAACAGCTAGATGATGGAGGTGTGATGTGATTTACTGTTGTACCTGAAAACACACACACACACATATATACACAGCTTAGCTATTCCCTGTGGAGCCCTGAGTCAGCTCACCATGGAGTCATCCATCTCCTGTGATGAAGAGGGCAGTAGTATCCTGCCTCCAAACTGCCAGAAGATTCTGATTTAAGTGAAATAAAAAGGTTTGCTGTCATTCCAGTGTGAGGCACAGTGTGGTAGATGTTGCAGTGGACAACACTTCCTGATCACCGCCTCTCTCTCTTCTCTCCTCGCTTCCTGCAGGCGGCTCGGTCGGCGGCTCTCGGGTCATCACCCCCGACGTGCCTTTCTCCGTGGAAGAGCTGACGTCCGACCACGTCTTCTACGTCCAGGACAGCCAGCACAAAGCTCAGGCCCAGCAGGACGTCTTCAGCTTCTACATCAGCGACGGACACAGCCAGACGGAGGCTTTCAACGTCGAAATTGACATCCAGGTAACTCTTTCCTGTGAACCGTAACGTCTTTAGTCTTGACAGCACAGCGATTTGTTTGTAATCTATATTTAAACCTACAGTTTGTACTCAGCTGGTCACAAAGTTTCTGTACAAGCTTCTAACTCTTAGTTCTGTCACATTTCCTCCAGCACTTCCTTAAATCCCAATTAGCATCTTGATCTTTCTCCTGTTACGTAGATATTTCTGCTGTATCCTGCTGACGGTGACAATAACAGCTTTAATGAGAGGGTGCAGGTCTGCACGGTCATGTTGGTAAAAGTCACAGAAGTAAACAACACGTCCTTAAATGCTCTGAAAAGCTTGAAATCAGATCAACTTCCTCACATTTTTTCTATAAGACAGCTTCTATTTATGAAACCTCACTCTGATGTGGAAATATCTTTATGTTTAAGCAGTGAGACTAGATTTGCTGGTTATGGGGGTGCTGGGACACCATGAACAGCGTGATGGCAGTTATCAAAGGTGTGAGGTCTTAATTGCCAGGCGCAAGATACTTTGAATAAAAAATAGGGTGCGATGCTCTTTAAATAGTGTGTCAACTTAGCATGAAGTAACCGTGGCTGCTCTTAAAGAGACAGTGAAAACCGAGCTTCGTCTGCCGCCACACAGAATAATGGAATAAAACCTGGCTTCAGTCTCCTCTACCAGCGCTGGGATCTTTGCTTTTCTTTATCAGTGCATGGCCACTCCTGACTAAACCTCCCTCACTGATTGTGAGGCAGATGCTTTATAGATTTATAGACCACAGGTGCATCCGTTACAAATGGGACCAGCAAGTTTTTTAGTGTCTTTTATGAATTGATAGTAATCTAAGAATTCTTCCTGATTACAGCTGCAGTAAAGGTTTGAGCTAACCCTAACCCTGCTCGCTCAGCATCTCGCTGAGCAGCTCTTGATTCAGCTCTGTCCCTCTTTACTCTGCAGCCTGAGCAAACTCAGCATCCAAATCCATCACCTAAGCCTGTTTAAGTCTTAAGTTGAATTGATGAGGCTGTCAATGAGCTGTTGAGTGTGTGTGTGTGTGTGTGTGTGTGTTTCCTCTTGTGATGCACCTGCACAAGAAATGAATGCTGAAGAATCCACGCGGTGTCCTTTGTATTTTCCTCTCAGAGCAAAGAGGAGGACAGAGAGCCGGTGGTGTCGGTCAGCAGCATCCACGTGGAGGAAAACTCTGGAGTCGTCATCACCAACTCGTCCCTCAGCGTCCACGACCAGGACACGCCGGAGAGCGAGATCCTCTTCACCATCATCAGGAAGCCCTCCTACGGTGAGCCCTGCTGACAGCACACACACTACCGCCTGGAAATAATGTGCAACAACGAGGGAAGTGCATCCTGCCAACGATTCACCCCTACTGTCACTTAGTGCTGAAGTTCAATATGGTTCTTAAGCAAACTGCAAGGATTCAGTGGTTTTATTGTCATTTTTTACAGATAAAAACTAGTTTCACTTAATACTTCATCAGTGTAATCACTTCATGAACTATTATACCGACGCACTGGTGTGAATCTCCCCGTGCTGAGCACCGACCCTGCAGTCAGTCCTACAGCGACTGTGAGCTCTGCTCTCAGAGATGTAGAATGGATTCGACAAAAACACCTTTCAGTAGAAATCATATGAACATTAGAGGCTTTATTCCGTCATATGAGACTGTGATAGTTTGAACCATGTTGAGCTTTGACTCCACATCCTGGATGAAACGCAGAGCAGGAGCCGAATGTAGATGACGAATCTGATGGAGTTTAACAGTAAAACACACAAATACCAGTCAGAGCAGCACACAGATGAAACAAGGTGCATTTGTGTTGGTGTTTAAATAAGTTATTATAATATGTTTTTGCGAGTATTTACAGTGTGCGGGTTATTTTTTCGACCAGACATTCCTGTCGGAGATGTCAGCTGCAGAGGTGCTTCAACAGCACACGCTGCATGTAGACATGGGAGGATTAAACAAACTGATGTGCAGTCTATATACACACACACACACACACACACTCCCATAAACAACATGTATACTATCAGACACACATATACACACACACTCACCACAAACTAATAAAGAGCCCAGCAGAGAGTTATGCTGAGGAGTTTCCAGCATGTTGACAGTAAATAGTTCTGAACGTGTTAGAGACGAACACACACACACACACACACACACACACACACACACACACACACACACACTCGTAAACACATTACTCTCACTTCCGACACCCAAACAGTTTAAAACAAGACAAACACAGCGGTCGCCTGCTGCAGCGCCGCACGCTGACTGCAGCCATTCCTCACACACTCGCCGCACAAAACCCGCCGACACACTCTCGAATCACCTGACCTCCAAACACTCCGTTTTCCTGACGTCCACTCGGCAGCCCAAATTGAGTTTTCTCTCCGGCCTGCCAACGACTGGCAGACTAAAAGAAATTGCTTCACAAAAAAAGAGTATTTTTACTGGACAAAGATGTATTTCTCACTCCGTAATCTATCATCTCAGCCAATTTCAGAAAAGTTTACGGAATCAGGAACCGGGTGAAGAATTCAGTAAAGAAAGCAAAGATGTGATTGTTCACATCAGAATAATGACAAAAACACAGGTTCAGTGAAATCATCATCTGTAGCCGGAGCTTCTAGGAGATTTTTCTAAACACATTCCTCATTCTCACTTTTGATTTTTTTCCAGTTTCAGCTGAGAAACGTTAAGTTCTCATGTGTTCCAGTCAGGAGCAAAGTGTAAAGTGTGTTTTTGGATTCAATCAGCTGGGATCCAGACAGTTCAGAGTGCGTCTGCCAAAGACTGTTAATATTTTGGACATTTTATTGTTAATGTGTTAAAAAAAAAAGGCAGAGAGAAAATAACATGTAATATCTAACTCACGGACGTCTTTGAAGCAACGTTTCCTCGATTATGTTTCTTGTTTAAGTGAAATTAAACCACTATTTCCATTAAAATCCCTGCTTCCTCTTTTAGAATCATCCATCTGCTTGTTTTCATCCTCCGGTGAAGATAATTCAGAGGATTTCAGCTCATAAAACACCTCTAGTTTAAACATTATTCACATTTCGCTCAAAAAAGCAGATGATTATTCCACCCACACACAAAAAAGCCTGTTTGGGTGTTATCTTCAGCCCCTTTGCCTCAGTAAACTGTCTCCCCTCTGCCAGACACCTGCTTGAAGGACATTCTTCATAGCCGCCCCCCCCCCCCCCCCACACACACACACACACACACACACACACACACCACACCCCCCTTAGTAAAAGCACCATAAAGCAGCCGCCATAAAACCAGCAGTGTGTTCGTCTGATGGGACAGAGGGCAGAGGAGGAGTGATTTCATACGGGACGATGAGTCCTGGGCAGCTCCTCTAACACACACACACACACACACACACACACACACACACACACAATAAAGACATCAGGATGCTGCAGCCCTCCGGCACGCACAGATACACGGACAAAGTTTCCTCGTGATATTGAACTTGTTCAGTGTGTCAGCGTATTAGTTTCTGTAAATCTAAGCAGCAGTAATAAATAAGAACAGGACCGTGTGCAGCCTGCAGTCTAATACAAAGTGCTTCATATCAAAACACCGTGAGGCCGATACGATGCATGCATACTGAATGTTCCATTATTTTACAGTTTGAAAGCGCTGCGTGTGCTTCATATGATGTAGAATCAACATGTTTGTAGCTCGTCACTGATATATTTTCAGAAAAATGTCTCTCCTGATCAGACAATCCTTCAATAAAAGTATGAAGTCGAATGCTTGCTCAGAATTGCAGTAGTTTACTTATTTAAATCATAATTCTGCCAGTTTTAAATTCTATTTTCCTCAAACCAAAGTTCCTCCTCGTGTGCGCACGTTGTTTTGGAGTTAAAGACCAGTGAAGCTTTATGTGTTTTTATGTTAAAAGTGATGTAAACATGGCTGCCTGAGGGCTAAAGTGTTAATTAAGCCAAGCGTTTATTTAAAAATGCAAAGAAACACAGTGTGTGTGTGTGTGTGTGTGTGTGTGTGTGTGTGTGTGTGTGTGTGTGTGTGTGTGTGTGTGTGTGTGTGTCCTAAGTCTTGTTATTCTCCAGGATTTAGGCTCAAATCCCATTTAAACCTGGGCTTTGATTTAAGAAGCAGTGTCCTTTAGTGGGATCTAAAACGTCTCATTAGCTTCTAAGACCTTCCTTGTCTTTCGTGTACTGCATGAAAAACTCAAACGTCCTCCGTCTGACTGAGGTAACGCTGCACTTCACCAGGTGCTTCACACACACACACACACCTGTAGCCTCTTTACCATCAGAGGGTCATCTGTCTCTCGTTCCCTCAGGTAAAGTCCGCAGGCGGCAGTTCTACTCTCAGCCGCTGGAGAACGGCCGGGTCCTCACGCAGGGCTCGACCTTCACCTACCAGGACGTCCTGGACCAGCTGCTGGTCTACACACCTGAAACCGTCAGCGGGGGTGCAGATGAAATGGGTTTCACCCTCACCGATGGCATCTACACACACACGGGCCGCCTGGAGTTCACCATGGACGTCAGGAGGAGCGAAGGACCTCGAATGACTGTCAACAGAGGCCTGCAGCTCCCGGCAGGTGAGAGGAAGAGGGGAGGGAGAGGGGGTCGTGTTAGGACTGTATTTTAACTATAATCCTGGTGGGGGGGGGGGTTAAGTTGGGCCTGTTTTTACATATTTTGTGTTCCAAATCCCTACAGAGACCTGAGAGATCCTGTTTGTTTAACCAGAAACAGCTGTTGTATCATACAGTTTTAACACACCAAACCCCCTTGACAAAACCATTAATTTTACCTTGCAGAACATGAGAGTTGGTGACTCATTATTATTATTATTATTATTATTATTCATTTAGCACCAAATCCTAACAAATGTTATCTCAAGACGCTTTCCATGAAAGAGCAGGGGGAAGAGATGGTAACTATATTGCTGATGACAGGAAAATGACTAATAATGAGCAATATGGTAGCAGTATGGTGTGTTTGTGTTAAAGTGTGTTACCAAAATATTGTGTTGGATCCAAACTAACCCTTTAAAACACTCAAAGTCGCAAAATATCACAAACAAACTACCTAAACAAGGCAGCAGTGGACCAGCAGCTCTAAAATCCCTGTTTTAGTGAATGTAGTCTGGTGTGTGTGCAGAGAGCGATATAACGGCTGTTTGTGGTTAAACCAAAAGGATCTTCCAGGTCTCTCTCTGTAGGGATCCTTTCCATGATGCTGTCACACACTTGAGTCTGAGGCTATCTACTTTTTGTTTAACCAGAAAAATCCGTTCTCTTGAAAGCCACCAGACTCCATTGACAAAAGCACTAATTATACTTGGCAGTTGCTGGTCTGCTTACTGCCTCCATTGGTTAGTTTGCTCATGTT
The DNA here is from genome assembly GCF_042242105.1 of Pempheris klunzingeri. Lineage (NCBI taxonomy): Eukaryota > Metazoa > Chordata > Actinopteri > Acropomatiformes > Pempheridae > Pempheris > Pempheris klunzingeri. The sequence goes on along the minus strand of NC_092018.1, from coordinate 1,949,986 downwards.
ATTGTGTGAATTTTGGTGTTTTAAAGGTTAGTTCAGGTCAAATACAGTATTTGTGTAACACACAATAACACAAACAAACTAGCAGATCAAGGCATGACTCCCATGCTCCTTCAGGTAAAATCCCTGTTTTAGTGAATGTAGTCTGGTGTGTGTGCAGAGAGCCATATAACGGCTGTTTGTGGTTAAACCAAAAGGATCTTCCAGGTCTCTCTCTGTAGGGATCCTTTCCATGATGCTGTCAGACACTTGCAGCCTTTGTAATATAACCAAATTATGTATAAATAGGGACCATATTTTAAAAGAACCACTATTTAATAAGGGAGAGTGGAGAGAAAAACATCTGTCCTGTGTCCTGCTTCGTGTCGGTAAAATGTCTCAGCAGATTCTTAGAAAGTGAAAGAGAAAAATATAAATGAAGGCCTTGAAAATGATGTACCATGAAAAGACTCATGAATGATAAGTAAAGGCCCATCAGGTGAGATCCTGGTGAGTGAGGAGGAGAATATTTGTTTTGTGTTTGAGGGGAAATAAATAAAGACACTGAGCGCTCTGAATTATTTCAGGATCTTCATCGAAGATCACAGAGCAGAATCTGAAGGGCACGGACATCGACTCCGACAGCCTGAAGCTCAGATACGTCCTGACCAAAGACCCCCCGGCCGGAAAACTCCAGCTCAGCAAGAGCGGACGTGTGGAGAAGATTTCTGTTAAAGGTCCCGTTCAGAGCTTCACCCAGGAGGACGTCAATAAAGGTACCAGCTCGGTTTTTACATTGTTGTTTTACATTTCTGCCTCCAGTCTTTCTTGTGCAGGTGAAACAAAGTCCTTTTTTTTACTTTGTGTAATTCTGCTGGAGTCAGTTTACAACTTCAAACTATTTAAATACAGCTTGACTGTCAAGAAATGAATGTCCAAGTTCTGAAATTTGATCTCTTTACTCTTTATCTCCAGCTCTCTCTCTCTTCCACCTTGTGTATTTATTCTGAATTTACCACAGGTAAAACAGACATGGATCCCGTTAAACGAGGTTGCAGCCAACACTTTTTGTTCCCACCAGTCACTTAGACGCCAGAATATGTAGAATCAGGGTCCACATATATCCTGTAATGATGATGAAAAGATGTTCAAAGGACAGCCGGTGCCATTTAACTGTTGATTTCCCTCCAAATAGTAAAATGCAGAGTAAATGTTTCACTCACAATCATTTTAAAAACAATAATCACGCTGATGTCCGTCGTGTCATGTGATAGTCACGCTGCTTCCTGTCTCGCAGGCCTGCTGCAGTACGGCCACGACAAAGGGGAGAAGGGAGGCAGCCTGTCCTTCAAGTTCAACCTGCTCGATCCGGAGGGCAACAAACTGATCGACCAGTCCTTCTTCATCAGTGTGCTCGGTAGGCTCTCCTCCTCCTCCTCCTCCTCCTCCTCCTCCTCAAATAAAGGCTTAAGTGAAGCCACAAGTTTAAACTGTGGTAGTGATATTTATATCCAACACCACTGACCACCCTGCATAATGTGAAACACACTCGTTGTGTTGAAGTAAAAGGTAGTTAAACTGTGCTGTGCTGACAGGGAGGAGAGGTTTAAGAGATTAGATTAGATTAGATATACTTTATTGATCCCCCATAGGGGGAAATTTGCACATTACAGCAGCAGCAGAGATAATCAGTAATAGAGGGAGAAGAAATAGAAATAAGCAGCAGTAAATAAATATATATAAATATGATATAATACACTGCTGACATGATTAGTCAAACAGTAGCTCACTAATCTATGGCTACTCTGATTATTTAGATTCAGGATTTACTTGTATTTCCTTTAAACTTTATGTTAAATTAATGTTATAACTAAGCAAACAGTTTTGGTTTGTGCCACCTATGATGCTTTAAGGCCCAGTTTTTTTCAGTTCTTGACATAAATATAAATTAAATCTGTCGCGTAAGTTACAGTCCAGAAGTCTTTATGGGTCCTCGGTTAGGACAGCGTTTGATACCGGAGTGGAGAGACTGTATGTATACATCATCTTAGTTATTAACATAATCACTGATTACCTTTCATGTATTAATATGTATGAAGGACTTTTCACTCATACCCACAAGCTCTAGAAAGCAGCCTTACAGAAACAGGAACAGACTTTGAACTGCTGGGTCACTTATGTTTCACACCTCGAACTGAGCGAAGGCTCACGTGGCCTCGTTCATACAACAGGCCGCCGACATTCTGGTGCTTTGTCGTCTTTGTGGGGCACAAACAAACCTTTTTTGAGTCAGACAGAGTGAACTGTGATCAGATAATTATCCTGTGGCCCACTTCAGATAGTTTCTCTTTTTTGGAATTGACTTTGATTTAGATATCTGATTATGGCTAAAACTTCTCTGGACATTATAAAACCATAGCTTCATTTCAGTGCTGATCAGACGTTGTGTTCTAAAGGTGAACATATTTAGAGAAAATCGCAGGAGTGTTTTGTGGAAGTTCACCTTCTAAGTTTAGGAATAGTTTCCTGTCGCCTGTGACGGCTGAAAACACCCGAAAACTTTACTTTTCCTCTCACTCCGCTCTGGGGACTCAGCCAAACCGATGTAGTGGTTCATCAGTTAAAATCCAGACTCCTCTCCGGCAGCTGAAGGATTGTCTGTCCCTCATGGCTGAGCAGCATCCTGACTCTCACATATCTTTGCCAGCTCACTTTTATCCCGCTCTGTATTGTTCCCGTTGTTTTACTCGTTCTTCTGTCTTCTGCTCTCTCAGATGTGACTTCAGCGAGGCTCTCTGTTCGTATCTCTTCCTACCACACTGCCCTCTGATTACTTCCCTGCCCTTCGCTCAATCTCCCCTAATCCGTTTGTCCAAATCTCCCAAACCCATATCTCTCCTCACACCTCCTGATGTGCCGCCTCACCCTCCTTTGCCGGCACCCAACTTAATCTTTTCTGGTTTTGTGCTTGTAGTTGTGTCATTTCTCCATTTCTCCTGTTTCTAATAAAGCCCTCTGCTCCTCTTATCTTCTCTCCTCTCCCCTCTCCAGATCAGTCTCAGCTTATTTCTCCTCCACTGCTTCGGTCCGTCTTTCTCAGTTTTTGCCAGAATGAGAAATTGACTTTTAATATCATTATCTCCTTTTGGATGAACTGTTTTCATAAGGTTTATGGAGAAGTGGATCTGTTTCTATTCCTGTCTTCCTCTCCTCTAACCTTCACCCTCTCTCTCCCCCCAGAGGACCGTCTTCCTCCGTCAGTGGTGGTGAACAAAGGCCTGGTGCTGGATGAAAACACCATGAAGAAGCTGACCACGCTGCAGCTGTCGGCCAGCGACCAGGACAGCGAGCCGGGCGAGCTCATCTACCGCATCACCAAGCAGACGAGCCTGGGTCACCTGGAGCATGCCGCCAACCCAGGTGAGCAATACCTTTTAAGCTCAAGGTCCGTTTAGCAGCTACTCTGGGGGCTTTTAGTCGCATCACGTGATCTTCATCGCAGTGTTTAAGCCAACATGGATGAGGTTTGTCCACCTGTTGATGAAGATGATGTGTGAAGGTGTGACTGATTTATTAATTTGATTCCCGGTCAAGTAACATTACGTGTTGAACGATACATTTTTAAACAAGACAGTAACAAAAAAAAAGATAAAAATCAAACAGTATGCGGCAGCAGCGACTCTGATAACATCACCTCAGCTAAATAGCATTTATGTCGGCAGAGAGTATTTGAATTCAGAAGATGCACAAGCTCAAGGACAACATTGTTATGTAGCAAAGAAAAAGCTCAGTAGTTCTGTGATCTGCATTTTGATTTCCTCTGAGAAGAGTTTAAGATCTCCTCCAACAAAGCACAGATAATACTACAACATTCACAGGAACCCCCTCTTAACACGGAAAGGTTCTTACAAATGTGAGCATTTTTACCGAAAAAATAGATGCAGGCAACGTAGATGGTGAACACCAGCACAAGTGTGTGTGTGTGTGTGTGTGTGTGTGTGTGTCTTTACCATGAACTATTAATGTTGTGGGGACATAAATGTGTTTACACAGTCACACAGTGGGGGGGCTCGTCCTCGTTTTGTGGGGAAAAAAGCAAGTCCACATTATGTAAATCATGAAATTTTAGGGTAAGTTCAGGGGGTCCAAAGAGGATGTAGTGGGGGGGTGTGTGTGTATATTCATTTGCACATTGATTAGTTTAACTGATTTGCTGCAAACTTAAATACCATTGGTTCATACAGAGAAAGGCCCAGACTGTCTGATCATCACACACACAGGGACACGTATTGATGACCTTGCTTCACTTCGTCTTTCGTGCTTCTTTTGACACACACACACACACACACACACACACACACACACACACACACACACACACACACACACACACACACACACAGATACTGAATGACTGCAGCCTTTCTCATGTGTTCAAAGTCACCTCTTTCACTGTCACCTTTAACTGTTCTAATGCAAAAACAAAACGGAGCAAAAAAAAAAAAAGGAATTGATGCATCTTCCAGCCACAAAGAGGTGATTATTCGCTTCCGCGCTGTTGAACAGTCCTGCCCCGGCTGAATGGATTCCTCACATCGCTGAACGTTCTTGCGGCATGCTGATTAGCTGGATGTTAACAGCGTCTTCGAGCATCGGTTCACCTCAGAGCCACAGAGCAGCTCTGGATAATTACCGCCGGCCATTCAGCCAATCCGTCACTCACACACCGGCTAACTCCCTGCTCCTCTGAGATAGCCGAAGAGCCGACAAGAAGTGTCAAGGTAACGGCACAGAGACACGGATGCTCTCTTTTGATGCCCTCATTCAAACCTGAAGTCTTTATGAGGCTTATTAACAATAACTGGCTGTGGCTACGCCGCCCCCATCAGGTGGAGCGTCTATCAAAGGGCGCCTGCTCCACAGATCACTGAAGACCATGACCCGCCGCCCCCGCCTCGACCTCCTCTTATGTTCAGTGCGACTTCTTTTAGAGACACATTATGGGTGTGCAGCTCTGACTTTAACTGAAGTACAAAAGAGTCTGATGTTAGAGCCTTTCAGGACTCTATCAAGACCTCAGTGGAGCTGCAGCTGGCCTACATGTCACCCCTAAGAGACTGTTAGCCAGCTGAGGATGTGGCATTACTCTGGACTGATGAGCTTCTCCAAGAACCTGTTCTGATTATGTGGACGAATGTGCCTCAAACTTGAGCTGATCTCCTAACATCATATCTCTTGACAAAAAGACAACATGAATCAGAGGCACAATAACCATTTATCACAGTGACGTCTACAGACTTTAACGTATTCTCACATCTCTGATTAAACCTCTCCCCGCCAGGTGAACCTCTCTGTGTTTCAGCACCTGTAGTGATGAGTTTTACATTAACCAGCACTGATTGGTTTGTCGGAGCACCGTTGGCGACGTGCACCACGACGGTGCAGGTTAATGTGGGATGTGATGTGATGTCGTGTTTCGTGTTCGCTGGGTTGGAAAGTAATACCAACTATATAATTCTGGCAAACATCACATCAACAAATCCAAATGGTCTGCCTCCAAACTGTGCTGTCCTCGCTTTGCTGCTCGACTCAAACGGTTGCGGCACTTTAATTGAATATGAGAAGAACAAAAAAAAAAAAAAAAACTACACAGAGTTTCAACTCTGAAATGACGCGCTATGAATGGAAGTGAGGTATTTATAGGAATATTATAACGGAAGAAAAGCCTAAGAAGCTTCCAGGAGAAGTCTCTGATTCTCCAGACAAAAGAGGAGCTGACAATAAAGAAATGAATCCATGAGTTCGAAGCAGGTGACGACAGAGTTTGTGTAATTACGTTCTCACTCACTGACAAACATCCCTCTCTGCACGTTTGACTGCCTCCTTCATAAATTTAGATCATTTAGAAAAAGACTCGGAGGCTTTTGTTACCCCCCCCCCCCCCGTCATACTTTGAATCCATCACCACTTTTACTGTTAAATCACATCAGCTTCCAGTCTGTGTTTAAACCTGTGAAGACAAATGGAAGGAAAAAAAATCACATTTCAGTTTAACCTCTTCAGACCTGAGCTCTTGTTTGATATGCATTTTTTATTTCTCCTTGCTATTTGGGCTTATTGGACCCTGATAAGTATAAAACCTAAGCATCATCTTTGTACATGGTGTAGTTTTAGAGAAAAGTTATGTCCACATAAGTTTTTTTTCCTGACTGCTTTTGCATGCTTTGACATATTTTGAACATGTTTTGAAAATCACGGTGCAAAAAACAATATGAAATATCAACAATTTGGCCCACATCCATGTCCACACGGCCCCAGCTGAGCAGAATGAACTACTATGGTGTAATATAAGCCAAGATGTTTAACATGATGGTGCGAATGAGCAGGTATTATCCCCACTGGCTGAGAACAGTGCCTCTGTCTGCCCGTGTGCCTGATTATGATGATCCATAAACGTCCAGCTGGAGAATGGATGACACGAGCCGGGACTTTGGTGCGTCTTCACTGTGTCAAAAGTTGACGTGAAGAAGATTGATGCTGAAAAGCTCCATTTCCATTTTCTCAAGGCCCCTCGGTGACGTGTTGAATGAGTTATTGCACCCTTTGTGGAATATTTGACCCGCTGTGCTGGGAGTTTTTTCCCCACATCTGAATGCGCCTCCACACTTTGACAGGCTTTTCACAAACAGTGCCTGATTTTAAGTATAACACCCGTTAATGGTAGGATGGTGTTAGCTTTGAATTATACGACTCGCATGCTTTCATTTCCAGGCATCAAAAGCTGTCTACACTCATATTAGAGCAATTTATTCGGTAGCATTTTTTTTCCATTTAGCATTAAAACTGTGAAAATGAAATGTCAGAAAATGCAATTTTGGAGGTAGAAATCCGAGAAAATGGAAATTTGACTGAACCGCTGTCTGGTCGTCGTCTCCTCTGCATTCATCAAGCATAACTATTTAATTTTTGTCTGTGTCTCACATTTTCAAAACCAGACATAGCCATAAATATACACTCACATATCGTACAAAGACCTACTTTTCCTCCTTCATGAAACCTGTTTTTAGGCATCCAGCCACAATAAAACAGCAGAAAAAGAGCACCTGTGACGCAGAGTGTGTTTTGGTTTTGTTTTGCAGACAAGCGCCTCAGTGTTTCACACAGAGCGAAGCCTGGTCGTTGCAATCAAACCTGATTACGTTTCCCACTGAGTTTTAATCCATGGAGGCGTCTGAGAGGGAAGAGGAGCCGGAGCCTCGTTAAATGGGTTTAGTTTTAGTTTTACTTGCTCATTAAAATGATAAAAGCCAAAAACAAAAAGAGAAGGGGAACGCAGTGTGAGCTCTGAGACAAATGGCATGGAGGGGGGGGGGGGGTTATAAGACTGTCTGACGCCAGCGTAGAAAAGATTAAAAAAAACAAAACTTACAATGACACAGAAGACAAGTGACACTGAAATTCAATACAGGAAAGATTGTTGGGAAAGCAGCACAAAGTGAGTGTTTGAAGAGAACGAGGGGAAGACTTGGAGTCCTAGTGATGGTTTTTGTGTGTTTGTCTGCAGTGTGTGGAGTCTATATGTGTTTTATTTATTTCAAAATTAATGTCTTAATTTTGTTATTAATTTGAAATGATTCATGCATTTTAACAAATTTACACAATCAATGCAGCTGCATATAGTTTTTTTTCAAACCTTACAGTTCATCTTTGAATGCTTGAGTGTATTTCTGCTAGAGGGTAATATGTGTTTCAGTAATAAAGCCGAAAAAATAACAGATTAAAAACGAAAAATGTTCCAGTGTTTGAAGACACCACAACGCCATCAGTGGTGAAAAGAAGACTGTAGGATAAGAGACAGTAGATGGAACTGCATCCTTACAGATCAAGCAGAGGTGTTGGTGTGTTTAGTGCATGTAAATAGAGGTGCCTTAACATTATTGTCGGCCCTGGGGTCCACAGAAATTCAGATGACCTTGATGCATTTATCAGAAATCTGTAGTTCACAGGAGAGAATCTGTGTTTTCTTTGTCTTTAATTGACCGACTATCCTGGTTTATTTGTTGTTGGTTATTATCCAGGCACCAGAATCAGCACGTTCACCCAGGCCGATCTGGCATCACGCAGCATCCAGTACGTCCACACCAGTGAAGAAGAGAAGCATGCTGACCAGTTCTCCTTCACCGTGTCGGACGGGACAAATGAGGTGAATGAGGGGGGTCAACAAAAGCCTTTGAAGACCCACTAGTAGGGGTAGTTTGGTTCAGTTTGGTCCTGCTTGTGATTCATTAAAATTAAGCAATGTCTGTCTCCCATCACAGGTTATTTGGCAGTAAACCTTGTAAAAGATGTTTGAGATTGTATATGTGAGAAATACAGTGACTTTTCACTCTTTGACGAGTTTTTAGAAGCATGACGAAGTGAAAGTGCCATCAGATACCAGTAAAACACAATGAGGCATACAGGCTTTAAATTAGTGACAAAGGAAACACTAGTAATGAATGAAGGGAATCATTAGCAGGAGAAAAAACATTTCATGGTTCAGAAGTTGTTCACAATAAAAATGATAGGGGACCCAGTGAGGTTCCCTGGGGAATACCTTTAAAAGAATTCATTAGCACCTACAACACAAAGCACCCTCACCACTTACACAGACTCTAAGCAGCAATAATGTCTCAAATTAGCTGTAGCCAGGTGCAAAGTAATGTCCGTGGTCCAGCGTTGACATTCTTCATCAAACAATCAAAAGTTTTGAATAAGACAGCTCTGTTCGAAGAGGCAGACAGGCATGTAGGGAACACTTTTTAACAATTACGAACCCAGTGTGGCACGTCAGCGTCTCTCTGTTCTCATGATAATGAATTTTGGATGGACAGAGTTCGTCCTCCCCATAAAAAGCCCTTCAGACTTCTTTTCATTGGCTCTTTTTGTTTTGACAAGAAGCTTTTTAGCCGGAGAAATCTTGCAACAATTCTTAATTAAAAGCATAAAAACAGACGAACCTTTCTAGGTAGGTAAGATTCTTATAAGATGTAAATATATAAACAAGTATAGGACGAATCTAGTGAACTCCATGCTTTTAGAGAGGTGGGGATGTGACACTACAGTCCTTCCAGCGCCCCCCCCTGCCCTCGCTCCCCTTTGCCTCATGCATCATGCATAAATCTGCCGTGCTAATCCAGAGTAATGAGGACCGCAAGGACTTGAGTAAACATGTGAAAAAGGTCATTTGGCCTTCACGCCTGGCTGACTGCAGTGTGTGGAGGCCTTTGTGGCCATTGTAGTGGTTAGTGTTTGTGAAGTGGTTTGGTGCTTCTACTTTTGTTAACTCTCCTCTCTCCAGTTGGGAGGCAGGATCAGTTCCCTGGTAGAAAAGCACTGCATATTAATGTCAAGCGTTTTGCATTAAAGTTACTTTTTTTTTTTTTTTTTTCTCCTCCATTTTAAAGTGATACTCAAGCAGAATATTTTATTCAATGTGTGGAGAGATGGGAGCACTTGAGGGCACACCAGTTTCTTTTAAAAGACTTATTTGGGGATTATTTCGTCATATTGTTTTCTCACATGAGTGAAGTGTGTACAGTTTTTCTCTCAATGCTAAATAACATTACAAATCACAAGCGGTATCTTCAAAACAGCCCTGTGACAAAAGATAATCCCAGATAATCTAATGGGCTTCAAGCTAAAATTCACATTTGTTTTAAAGCATGTCTTGGCCATATGTATATCAAAAAGAGTTATTGGTCACTGTGATCCCTCATGTTCATACTGGCTGCAAAGAAATCCCGTTGTAAAGCGTTTCCACTGTACGTGATGGGGGATAAAATTCACAGTCTTCATTCTGTGCGAAAATGTATTCAGCTGAATTTAATATGAGGCTCCAGCCGTGTGAATACAAATCAAGTGGGCACCGTTTTTAGTTCAATATTCACTCTTTCCATATGGTGTATTTGGACATGCCAGTATTGTTTTAAGACTCGTGAACCTATTTAATTCTACTCAACTTTATTTATATAGCACCTTTCATCCAACCATGTGCTTCACAGAGCAAAATGCCCCCGATAAAACAATAGAGAACTCTAAAACTGAGCCTTTATCATTGCTCCAAATTAAAAGCTGCATTAAAAAAGACAGGTCTTTAATGTCCTTTTTAAAGAAATACAAAGAGAGCTTGCTGTTCTAATATCCAGAAGCAGAGAGCTCCACAGTGTTGAAGGTGTAAAAGCCGAAGGTGCCCTCGCCGGCTTTTATGGGACACATGAGGAACGTTTAAAAGAAAAACAGTGGAGGACCTCAGTGATCCGGCTGCACCATAAAATGAGAGCTGTAGGGAGGAGCAAAGTCATTTAAAGCTTTATAAACAAGTAAAAGAGCTCAATTCTAACAGATACAAGTGCAGAGTCTCCATTAGTGGGGTAACGTGATCCGTCTCTGGCTGCACCTACATTCATTTAAGTGTGAGGGAGAATTTCAGCTTGTTTCTGAGTTAGAAATGTTGCATGTTGCTGATATTTCTAAGATGCTAAAATGAGAAATAGTCTAAAATCACTCCTTGTAAAGAAACTATACTATGATACTTCAGTTTGTATGAACGTTTCTAAACCACTTCATGGTTTTTCACTGGTCTGTAACAAAAGTAATCCTAAACTAAAGTAAAGTAAAATTTCCTCGTGAGTGAAATGATCTATGTTGTGCTATGTATGTCGTCTCCAGGTCGCCCAGACGTTCTACGTCACCATCAAGCCCGTGGACGACTCCCTGCCTCTGCTGCAGGTGCCTGGCATGAGGGTCCAGGAGGGCGTGAGGAAGACCATCACCGAATTTGAGCTGAAAGCCACAGATGCAGACACCGAGGTGGGACGCTGGCTGCACGGATCCCCGACAAGCTCCTGCAGCTTCTTCTTCTTCTTCTTTATGTTTTTTTACCAGTTTAAAAAGGAGAAGCAGCTAAACTGGTCAAACTGAGCTGTATATACAAAGACTGTTTCCCATTTCGCAAAAGGAAAAATCCAGCCTTAGTTGCCCTGAAACAGTTAATCCCATCAACCTGCCATCGTTCAGTCCCCTCCAGGAGTTATTTGGTGATGAAATGTCCTATTTTCACTACTACTACTACTACTGTTCAACCTTGACTACATCTATAGCAATTAGAGGTTTCATTTCATGCCGTCCTCTAAAAGCCACTGAGGAGCTTAAAGGATGACTCCAGTGTTTTTAAACCTGGGCTCTCCTATTAATTTACACATTTTGAGTTTAAAATGACTAGTAGGTTCAAAGGGGTCGGTAAAAAGAGTCCAACGGATGCAATGTGATCCTTTGTGGCAACTAAAAATGGTTGTTTGTGCTCAGATTTCTATTCTAAGTGTCTGTGGGTCGAAGTGGAAATGATCCCCTACAGAAATAGACGTGCAAGATCCTTTTTGTTCTACAAGAAACAGCCGTTGTGTCGCTCTCTTCACCAGACTCCATTGATAAAAACGGTCATTTTACCTCACAGAACACATCAAGGCAGCGAAAGACCAAATGACTGTTTTAGTCAATGGAGTCTGGTGGCTTTGAATAGAGCCTGGCTTTAAAACTCATCCTTCAGCTGCTATATGATGGAAAAGATTTCCCACGGTGATAATGATTAATATGTTTATTGATTTAATGATAATAGTCTATGGAGCTGGAAATGGTGGTTTTACATAGAAATCCTCACTGCTGACAAACTGACTCACCACAAACTTTAAATTTCTCTCTCTCACCCTTCGTCTCTTCCTCTTCAAACTAAACTAGGCGGAGTCCATCGTCTTCACTGTTGTCCAGGCTCCTCGTCACGGCACCATCGAGCGCACGAGCAACGGCCAGCACTACCGGCAGACCAGCAGCTTCACCATGGACGACATCTACCAGAACCGCGTCAGCTACAACCACGACGGCTCCAACTCGCTCAAGGACCGCTTCACCTTCAGCGTGGCCGACGGCACCAACCTGCTCTTCATGGTGGAGGAGGGCGGCAAGGAGGTGGGACAGTGTGTGTGTGTGTGTGTGTGATACCTGATGCTCAGGTATTTCTGCCCTTCTGAGGATCTGGTTGGTTTCATAGAGTCTTTAGAGACACTTTTTATTTCTGGAGAAGCAGGACTTTCTGGAAACTGAGGACACTAGAGACATTTTGGGGAAGTGAGAATATTTTGAAAAGTTTTTAAACAGTTCTGGAAAGAACTTTTTGGGGGAAAACATAATTTGGAAAGTGGTGGAGTGGTTTTCCCCTCACAGATTTTTCTCTGAACATAGTTTTGCGTCCTGGTCGGAGGCTTTACGTCTTCAGGTCGTCTGTCCCATTCCTGTGAGCACAATATATCAGGAACACCTGCTGCAGGGAATTTCTTGACATTTGGTTGCTCAGACTTCTGCTTTAACTCAGGACTGAAGTGATTAGATTTCAGTAATCCAGGTGAAAGTCATTGTGACCACACGAAACACATTTTGGGCCATAACTCAATGATCATTTTCACACAAACGTCCTGGAGGAGAAAATGATGAAGTGAAAGTCAAACTCCACTGTGACATCCTAATGTTCTGCTAAACACTTTTCTGGCCGTTATTCGACACCATAACTCACCAACAGAAGGACACTGATCATGAGTCTGGACAGACGTGGATGGAAGCTGAAACCTGACTGGTTTGGTGGAGGTGAATCAGAATCAGAGAATAAACTTCAAACACAAAAGTAAAAAATATAAATATATAAAAAGTAGGTATTAAAACAACTATGAGGTGGTCGCTCTAGTGTGTGTGTGTGTGTGTGTGTGTGTGTGTGTGTGTGTGTGTGTGTGTGTGTGTGTGTGTGTGTGTGTGTGTGTGTGTGTGTGTGTGTGTGTGTGTGTGTGTGTGTGTGTGTGTGTGTGTGTGCCGTTAATGGCAGCTTTATGGCGGTTGTTATGAACGAGCCTCCAGGTGAATTGACTCCTCCGCTTGTCACTTAAGCCGCCTTCCACCACCTGCAAACAGTCCACATGATTAAACTGAATGAAAGCAGGCCGGTATTGATATCCACACACACACACACACACACACACTCTCAGACTTATTACCTTTCGATCACCGGGGGACGTTTGGCTGAACGGTCACACATGTTCAGAAGGTGGTTTTGTGGCTTGTTCTCTGTTATTAGATAAAGTGTGAGCTCCGTTAGAGCCGCCTGGATGAGTGCATCCTGTCAGCGTTGGCCTTGGACGCGAGGCGGTAACTCATATCACTGCAGAGGTCTTGTCTCATTTAGCCTGTCGGCGCAGCTCGGGGGACAAATCACAGTCAGGAAACAACCTGCATCACTTGTTTTGTGCCGTGATGACATTCAACCTACGTCCAGCTGAGTCGTCCCAACTTTTGTTTTGGGAAGTAGCTCGAGTGAAACCCATTCCCGGTGAAGTCCGCACATCATCCAGGATGATATAAGTGCACGTTCCTCACAAACATATATTTTATGTCACAATTTTTTGGTTTTCCAGATCGTGACGGCCGCTCCGCAAAAGTTCAAGATCGATATCCTGCCAGTTGACGACGGGACGCCGCGGATCGTCACCAACCTGGGACTGCAGTGGCTGGAGTACATGGACAACAAGGTACGAGTCGTCCTCTCACAGGGTCGTCTGGAAACACACTCTATATATTATATATATTATATATATATGGTCTTTGTCCTTCCCTAACAGAGAGACATAGCAGATAACCAAGACAGTGAATCAACAGAAAGGTGCAGGCACTTTTAACTGATGTAGACAAACAGAATGAATCCAAACAATAATGAAAATCAAACACAGGAAAGTTACTGTCACATAAAAAGTTACTGGGGGTCGGAGTCACTGCGCTGGCCCAGGAGTCAGGGGCCGTTTGCACAAAACACCTTAAATTAAGATGTTCCTTGAAATAAAATCACTTGCACTCCTTAAAGTTTCCTTAAAATGTTCACTTCACATATTTAAGTTTTTTAAGGAATCCCTCAAACAGCTGCACAAAACACCTTAGTGTACCTCCGACTCTGTCTTTACTGTAGCATGGACCATTTAATGGTGATAAATGAAGCATCCCGAGAAGCAGAGCGGCGACCGCGGGGACCCGATCTATACTCTTAACGACAGGCGATTGATCTGACCAGCAGTCACTTCAGGACGTGTCCTGATTGCTCTGCTTCCCTCAGGTGTTCTCTACGGTTTTAGTCAGTCGTGTCATGTCCACAAGTCATATTCACCGACTTTCAGGCCCCCTGCTGGCCGTATGTGTCAAACATACCAAAACCGGCCCCCCAGAGAGTCCAATGGGACGACTTTGCAAATTGTAAAAAGAGAGTTCATTGAATTTGAACATTTTCAGGGTGTACTTGTACTTTTGTGCACTAAAACAAAGGGAAACATTTGGAGCTGTCGTTATTTAAAGCTTGTGATGCTGTGATTTTACTGGTCCGGCCCGCTGGAGATCATACTGGGCTGCATGTGGCCCCTGAACGAAGATGACTTTGACACCCCTGGTTTAAGTGATTCTGTGCAACACCCTCAAGCGCGCCCCTCAGCTAAGGAGAACTTAAGGGTCATACTTAAGAAGAAAAGTGGCTCCGTGGATGTGGGTCGTATCTTCATCCCGTTTTCATGCCCAATATTTCTTCATGTCCTTCATGTGCTGCAGACGCTTGCTGGTGGTGCATTCATGAGGCTCTTTATATCACCTGAATCTTTATATCTCAGATCGGAGACCTGAGTGTCACAGCACCCCGACAGCATGCTGAAGCCTCACCTCTCTTCCTAAATATATGAATTATATCTGTCAGAGTGGTGAAGACCCAGGAGGAGGACTCAACTGTTGTGTATCATGTGGGTGTCATACAGCTGCAAAGGGAGTCGTGCAGCCAGTGATGGAGGCCCTTTTCTAATCCATTACCCCTTCAAATTGCCTTTTGTAAAGTGCAGTCTTCCTGCTCGTTCTCAAGGAGAAAACTGTGGTTTCACTGGATGTTTGTAGACAGAAAAAGGTTTGAATGAGCAGGAGGCTGGTTTGTTGCTGGTCCTTAAGTAAATACATCCTTACAGAATGGGAGCAAGCACGGCTCTGTGTCCTCCCCCACAGATCGTATCTCAGACGTGTATTAAATGCGTCTTTGTGACTGACAGAAGGGCAAAGAGAAGCTGTTTGCTCTCGATGTGTAATTTGCTTGCTCCCCCTGCTGGTGAACACTCCTCAGCACCGCGAGCCCTCTGGTTTCTCTGGCAGACGTTGTAAAAATGTCACTTCATTCATTGTTTTCACTGCAGGTAATTAAGTCTTGGATGTTTTATCAGTGAGGAGAATTAGCATTACAATGTTCTCCTGCCTCCATCAGCTTTAAGTACAGAGAAGTGTAGAAACAGACCTGTTCAGCTGCAGCTTGGGATCAATGTCTTTTTGTAAGAACATGCCGTATGTGCTGGTCCACATTCGTGCTCTTGATCCTACAGGATGCCTGTTTTGTCAGATCCAAACTAAACCAAAAGACTAAAGTCTCACAATAACACAAACACACTGACTGATGGAGGCAGCAGCAGAGCAGCAGCTCCTGTGTCCTGTTCTCTAAAATCCCTGTTTTAGTGAATGTAGTCTGGTGTGTGTGCTGTTTGTGGTTAAACCAAAAGGATCTTCCAGGTCTCTCTCTGTAGGGATCCTTTCCATGATGCTGTCAGACTCTCTCTTCAAACACACCAGACTCCATTGACAAAAACAGTGATTTTACCTCACAGAACACAGGAGCTGCTGGTCTGCTGCTGCCTTGATCCATTAGTTTGTTTGTATTATTGTGTGTTGGGCAAATATTGTGTTGGATCTGAGTGAACCATTTAAAACATAGAAGTCACACAATGACATGAACAAACTGACTGATGGAGGCAGCAGTAGATCAGCAGCTCCTGTGTCCTGTTCTCTAAAATCCCTGTTTTAGTGAATGTAGTCTGGTGTGTGTGCAGAGAGCGATATAACGGCTGTTTGTGGTTAAACCAAAAGGATCTTCCAGGTCTCTCTCTGTAGGGATCCTTTCCATGAATATTGAGGTTTCTTAAAGCATCAACAGTTCCCCTCCAGCAGCACCAGCAGTGAACCACGTCTTTGTCTTTGCTCCAGATGGGTGTAGCTACATGAACAGCCCATTTAATATGAAAACGATGCATGTAGTCCTATCAAGACGACAGCAGGAGATCAATATCCCACATTTGATTGTTGAACAAATCTCACAAAGGAAAAACAGAGAGAGTTTAAATATTGTTTTTACCCAGAATCCACTGCAGCAGCTCAGGAGAAGCCCATCAGTGGTTTGTCTTCAGACTGTAGATAACGTCTGTCATCTCTGCTTCACATCCATCAGGCCACCAACCTGATCACCAAGAAGGAGCTGCTCACCATGGATCCAGACACGGAGGACGGACAGCTGCTTTACGAGATCACCGCCGAGCCCAAGCACGGCTTCCTGGAGAGCAAGCTGAAGCCTGGCAGCCCCGTCGCCACCTTCACACAAGGTGCACACTTTTACAGCACATATTTCTATATGGATGGATGGACTCTGCTGTTCTTATTATTTCTAGTAGAGCTAAGATGTTTTTGAAGGGTCCAATGTTTCTGTTTCTGTTCGTGTCGTTATAACTTTGTTGTTGATCCTTTAAAGAAGCCACGTCTGCTTGTGACTCCTAATTATGAATTTCCGTCTCATTTTTCTTCTAAAATAATTACATTTGAGGGATTTTTCAGTGCCCAAAGATGGAAAACTGTCTAGTTTGTCAAAAGAAATTCAGATTTATTTACTTTCGCTTTAATCATGTGACTGTTTCACTGTCCTCTGCTGTCATGGGGACACTTGAGACTCGTCTGACGGTAGACTAGGAGGGCTAAATGCACACTTTACACAGTCAAGTTTTGAACTGGCAGGAGTTACAGGTCTCAGTGAACTAACATGATAGTTCAGGTCCAAACTTATTATTTAAATCACAAAATAACACTGAACCAGCAACTCCTGTGTTCTGTGAGGTAAAATAAGTGTTTTTATCATTGAGGAGACTTCAGTTCAGACCGATGGAGAACTTGACCCCCACATTTCTACCTTCTCCTCACTGAACGTTTCCTTCAAAGGCATCTCAGTTTTTCCTCCAGTTTTTTTTCCAGCCAATTTGCAATTTGAATGAGCAGCGTCCTCATCATGAGGCTGCTTATCTGCACCTGTGGGCTGCAGCCAGGGATCAATGTCAGCGAGCTTTTGTCAGATGTTGATCCTCCAGGCTGGAGAACAACTCCAAACTGTCACTTTGATGTGTTGCATTCTCAATTTGCAGCATATAAACATCATTTTTTTTTTAAATGTGTGGTAAACTAACATAAACCTTTTCCCCGGGAGAGAGATTTACTCATTCACCGTCTGTCAACATGATCCCGACTGTCAGCATGTGCTCTCAATAACGTATTCTTGTTCTGGGTATTAGTGCATGTATTTTTTATGTTATGTTCTTTTTCTCCGACCTCCTTTGGATGATATAAATGAGCTGAAATTGTGAGCCAATAATGACTTTCATCTTCATTTCCAAGTTTTTTATTTTTTTTTCCAAAGTCCAGAGGCTGCAAATTATGGAATCATTACTTCATAAAGATGATGGTTATTAAGATTCGATCCCTGTAGGGATGTGCTCCGTTTGGTTGTCCCCTTCCTCACAGTAATGTCACAGTGATGGCGGGTAACGATCAGCGCTTATTATCTGAGAGGACGATTGTTTAAATCTACTTCTCTCTGCTAACGACCTGCTGCAGTGTCCTGTGACATTTAGAAAATACCAGAAATCCAACTTTTCATCCTCCACAAGAAGTGATAACCAACCGCAGGCTGCCTCCACGTTCCTCCACACAGTGTCTGATGTCCTCTTGCCCCCTGTCCACCAACACAAAACTGGTTCTGGTTCTGGTGCTGCTTCATGGTTATAGCATCTCACCTGTTTCCACGAGTCGCTCCCGCCTGTTCGAGCCTACAGTGGCACCCGAACACAGCTGCTCCGTCCAGTTGCTGTGGGTGGTGATTACAAACGTCTTAGCAGGTCTTGGTTGGTCACAATAATCAAGTCTCCCACCCTTGACCCTTTTCTTTTTGCTGCGAGCTGCTTCAGGTGTTGAAACACAAAGAATTGGTTGAAGATGTTCTCTGCATCGGCCCTCTAACTGCTTTGGTAGAGACGAGTCACGAGTAAAAGACAACAAGAGGAACCGACAGCAGAATAAGTGTTCAGTGTGAGTATTGTTCATGTGACCTCTGACCTTTCTCCAGCTGACATCAACCTGGGTCTGATCCGCTACGTGCTGCATCAGGAGAACGTTCAGGAGACGATGGACAACTTCAAGTTCCTGGTGAAAGACAGCAAACCAAATGTGGTCAGCGACAACGTCTTCCACATCCAGTGGTCGCTCATCAGCTTTGAGCACAAAAGGTCTGGACTGTTAACCAGTTCACTCCAGATATTTACCGTCCTGTCAGTTCAGTTCAGCCTAAAACAGCCTCTCCCTTCTCTCCTCTGCAGCTACAATGTGAGTGAGAAGGCCGGCACGGTGGCGGTGACGGTGAAGCGAACAGGTAACCTCAACCAGTACGCCATCGTGCTCTGCCGCACCGAGCAGGGCAGCGCCACCTCCACCAGCAGCGTGGGATCCCGTCCAGGCCAGCAGGACTACGTGGAGTATGCTGGACAGGTAGCCAAACGTTACCAATCAGTCAAATCTGCATCTGTGCAACTTTGGTTTTCTATTTTAAGCTTTTCTTCATCCAACACTGGTGTTAAATTCAATAACTAATACTAATATATTAATATAATTAATAAATAATACTAATAAATGACCTTTTTAGAGTTTTTCCTGCCCAATCATTGGTCTTAATAATAATGAAAATAGTTTTTAAAGTTTGTGTTTGATGTTTAAACCATCGATTAAGAAACCAAGGCTTCACGCTTTCGGCCTTTTAAACATGCGCCCCCTTGTTTTGACATGCAATGAATATATCCTGTTCTATATCCTCCATCGGTCATTGGACATTAGATATTATGGCTAAAAACGGCGTCCCGATGTCGATCACAGGTGCAGTTCGATGAGCGCGAGGACACCAAGGTGTGCACCATCGTCATCAACGATGACAAGGTGTTCGAGGGGATCGAGAGCTTCCACGTGGAGCTGAGCATGCCCGTGTACGCCCTGCTGGGCGGAAACACGCGAGCCGTCGTCAACATCAACGACACAGAGGACGAGCCGACTCTGCAGTTTGACAAGAAGACGTACCACGTCAACGAGAGCAGCGGCTTCATCCACGTACCCATCGAGAGAAAAGGTGAGGAGCGCTGTGCAAACTGGTCCCACCTTTTATTCAAACAAAGGGACTTTCTTTTTTTCACACATTTGACATGCATATATATTCCATATGTGCTTCTTTAAGGCCATGTGAGTCACGTATTCACACCCATTTGAGTTTTTGAGGCTTTTGAATGTAAAAATCAAGACATTTTGTGCATCTCTTCCTAATGTAATGCAGTCCTTTAGTGTCTGTGAACACTTTGAAGCGGCAGGTGTACAATCATGGCCTAAAGAAAATGAATTTGCGAGATAAATCACCACAGTGCAACATAATGAATGTGCAGCCTTCCTGAGCATTGATCAAAGTCAATCAATCGTTTGTTTTTCAAATCACTTGTCAAGTAAGAATACTAAATATGATCTGGTTCCAGTTTCTTTTGGGGGGTTTTACCAGGAGAGTTTCAAGTAAGCGTGTTAGAAATGAGGCACAGAGCACAAAAACACCACCCGAACTTTTATGGTGCCGCGTAAATCAGTGTGCAGTGAGCTGAACCCCCGAGACCAAACAAAGACACTGTTCACTTCTAAAAGTATTTTAGAGCAATGCTGAAGCTGCATTCATCGAGTCAGTTTAGATTAATGAAATGAATAAAATACAGTTAACACAGAGATGGAAGCTGTGTAGTGTTTTAAGAGAAGCAGCGATGGATTCAGCAGGTAAGTGGCTCCACAGTTCAGAGCCTCAGACTGTAAAAGCTCAGCAGCCTTCAGTCAGCTCCTATCAGCTGATCGGAGACGGCCCCCCAGGCAAAATCAATGTGGAAGCAAACAGGAAACCAAAACTATATTATTATAAGTTATGTGATCTTGAACTGGTGATGATTATTTAGAACTAACTGGTAATACCTGAGGAGGGGGCTTTTCAGTGGGGGGCCAGTGTAAATCCTCAAAATCAAATGAAACACCCACACCAGGTGACCAGCAGGTGACCAGCAGTGACCCTCCTTGTGTTGCCCCCTCTCTGCCCAGGTGACACCTCCAGCACCGTGTCTGCTCTCTGCTACACGGTGGGCAAGTCGGCTCAGGGCAGCAGCCTCCACGCTCTGGAGTCCGGCTCCGACTACAAGAGCCGCGGCATGACCACCGACAACCGCGTCATCTTCGGCCCCGGCGTCAGCATGTCCACCTGCGACATCAGGCTCATCGACGACAGCGAGTACGAGCTGTCTGAGGAGTTCGAGCTGGTGCTGTCCGACGCCTCGGACAACGCCCGCACGGGGGACGTGATGGTGGCCAAGGTGGTCATCGACGGGCCCAACGATGCGTCGACCGTCTCTCTGGCAAACGCCACCTTTACTTTCAGCGAAGATGCCGGTATGAGCCACGCACAGATCGGTCTTGTTCTGGTTTTCCCTCTGAATTTTTCCACAGAATTAGTTTGGCACTTCTTCTCTGTCCCCCCCCCCCCCCCCCCCCCCCCCCCAAGAGAAACTTACACTCTCTCTTCAAATGTCACAGCGTGGCTCTGCTGTTCGAGAGGAATGTGAGAATTTAATGATGTCCGTGGGGAAATTAGCAAGGTGCCACGGAGAGTTACAGATAGTCTTTGGAAAGGGAAGTCCCATTGTGGCTACATCAAGAGTGTAGCATTAACTTCTAGCTTCTATGGACTGAACCTCTCCTTCCCTTAACGACTCCTGAATCAGGATGCCTCAACATTTATTACACGCCTCATTTGTGGAAACAAGATTATCACATTTCAGTCTGTTCATGCATGATGCATCATGAATGTGTTTAGAATCTAGAAAAATGTGAGTTAAATTAATTTAATCCTGATTCTTGCCGTGTTTTTCGAACCTGCGTTTTATTTCTCTCTCCATTTTCACGCTCCAGGCACAATTGAGATACCAGTGCTGCGCCATGGCAGCGACCTGTCGTCCCTCACCTCCGTGTGGTGTGCCACCCGACCTTCAGACCCCCCCTCGGCTAGCCCGGGGGTCGACTACATCCCCAGCTCCAAGAAGGTGGAGTTCAAACCTGGAAAAACTGAGGAGGTAAAGACGGAGATAAGATAAAGTTCCATCAAAGGCGGTATGAGAAGTGGTGGTGAAGCCAAGGTAGAACTTCTCTTCGGGCGTTTTCACACCTGCCGTCATCAGTTTGGTTGAATTTAACTCTTCCCGTCTTGATGCGGTTCGTTTGGACAGTCGCTCTGGGGTTACAAACAAACTCTGGCACAGTTCGTTTGGAGGCTCGTCCGACCTCCTCTGTTAGTATTTGTTTACTTCTGGGAGTTTACAGCAATTCTGGTTAGACAGCAGCTTCCTTGCGCATCACAAACGCGGGTAAACATTTGCCAAGTGAACACAAACCAACAGTAACCCTCTCATGAAGCAAAGGAACTACAGGTGTGAAAACGGCCCCTGCTACCCGGACCAGAAAATAACATGTTGATCTAAAGATAAGCTGTCCTTCAACTTTCCCCTTAAAACAGCCGACCAGGCCTGGACATCAGTAGGAACCTCGCTAACTCTGTCCTCTAATCCTCCATTTCAACAGACCTGCAGTTTGACCATCATGGACGACGTCCAGAACCCGTCCATCGAAGGCTCTGAGTCTTTCGTGGTGTTCCTCAGCTCCCCGCAGGGCGCCGTCCTCCAAGAACCCTACGAAGCCAACGTCGTCATCACGGACACCTTCCAGGACAGTACGTCTCCCTCTTTACATTTCTTTACGTGTCTAGATTAGAATCAGCCTCCTCACAGCCGTCATCCCCGCTCTCAGTTCCCAGCATGCAGTTTGAGAAGAGCGCCTACACGGTGAAGGAGAGAGACCGAGGCCTCCACATCCCCATCATCCGCACAGGTGACCTCTCCTTCAAGTCATCGGTGCGGTGCTTCACTCGGACCATGTCGGCCATGGTGATGGACGACTTTGAGGAGAGGAGGAACGCCGACGACTCCCGCATCACTTTCCTCAAAGGAGAGAAGGTCGGCGTTTGTCCAAAACGTTTGAAATGTGGAGTCGATCGAGTCGCAGCCGTTAAAATGTTTGTGTTCGTTCCTCAGGTAAAAAACTGCACAGTTCACATCCATGACGACTCTGTTTTTGAGCCCGAAGAGGAGTTCCAGGTGCATCTTGGGACGCCGCTGGGTGACCACTGGAGTGGTGCCATGGTGGGCGCCAGTGACATCGTCACCATCACCATCACCAATGATGAAGATGGTGAGCCGGCGCCTCACAAGTCACATTTAGATAGTTTACTGGTGTTCAGGTAGAAAAATACAACTAAGCTCTTTAAAAAATATCAGACTTCCACAGTTTGACTCACATAGAAGTTGTGCTCTGATCAATACATCCTTTTGCGAATGCATCAGGCAGATATTGATCTTTTTTAAGCATCTGATATGATATTGTTCACTATAAGTCCAGATGCAGGATCTCCCTGAATGTATTTATCAAAGAAAACTCAAACAAGCTCATAAAACCAAATAAAAACTGTATTATTTTTCATTCTGAGCTGATAAACAATATTTGGTTTGTGCTCATATTTGGTAACAAACTTCACCTCATTAGCTTGATTTATATCAAACATCTCTGGATGGATCGAAGGGGTTCCTACATATCTTGTATTCTGTAAGGACACTGAGATAAAACTTCAGCCTCTTTTCCTTCCTTAGGACGGTTGTATTACGCTGCTCTAGTTTCACCCAGGTGTGCTGAGTGTGTTATACTGATCCCCCAGAGGGCAGCACAGTCACCTTTCCTCCTCTCCCCTCAGCTCCCACCATTGAGTTTGAGCAGACCTCCTACCAGGTCAGAGAGCCCCCCGGCCCGGACGGCGTCGAGGTGCTCAACATCAAGGTGATCCGTCGGGGGGATCTTGACCGGACCTCCAAGATCCGCTGCAGCACCCGGGACGGCTCGGCCCAGTCGGGGGTCGACTACAACCCCAAGAGCCGAGTGCTTAAATTCACTCCTGGTCAGTGCTGAACATTCATGCTTGTGATGGTTTCCAGAGAAGTTCCGTCTCTGAAGAGAGCGTTTGTTCCTCTCGGGGTCAAAGCTGCAGCACGACTGACCCCTTCGGCTTCCTTCCCCCTGTAGGGATGGACCACATCCTGTTCAAGGTGGAGATCCTGTCCAACGAGGACAGGGAGTGGCACGAGTCCTTCTCATTGGTGCTTGGCCCCGACGACCCTGTGGAGGCGGTGCTCGGGGAGATCACCATGGCAACGGTGACCATTTTGGACCAGGAGGCTTCGGGCAGCCTCATCCTCCCTGCAACACCTATAGTAAGAACTATTGTGGGCTCTGACTCTGACACACACACACACACACACACACAGGGATGCACCTTTAGTAAAGTTTAGTTTGTGTTTGTGAGTTATCGTCTCTTTCCAGCGATGCCGAGAGCATAAATGATAAGTTTGGTGGAGTCTAAATGACCGATAGATAACAAGCTGCAATGGCTGCAACGTGATCCTTTGGGACAACTGCACCTGATCACAGTAGGTCCACTAAAAGAGCTTGTTTGATCCACTGACAGACTCAGAGTGTTATTCTAAGTGCGTGACAGCATCATGGAAAGGATCCCTACAGAGAGAGACCTGGAAGATCCTTTTGGTTTAACCACAAACAGCACACACACCAGACTACATTCACTAAAACAGGGATTTTAGAGAACAGGACACAGGAGCTGCTGGTCTCCTGCTGCCTCCATCACGTAATTTCTTTGTGTTATTGTGTGACACATCAATACTGCTGTGGATCCGAACAAACTAAAAACACACAGTAACACAAAGAAACGAACCGACTGAAGCAGCGGTAGACCAGTAACTCCTGTGTTCCCAGCTTGCCATGTTTAATTGTAGATAATTAAAGCTAAAGTCATAAAAGAAAACCTCTGGAAGAGCTTGGCTGTAAAATGGTTCTGATGTTAGATGTGCTCAGTGCTACTACATGTGTGCAGAGAGCGCTGAGTCAGGTCTGAATCCACTCCTAAACTGAACGGGTTCGTTCACAAAAGTTGGGTCAGTGGTTTTTCCTTCATCCTGGTCACAAACAGATGAACAGCACCAAAAACACATCCTCCTTCTCTGAGGAAAAGATGACATGCATTCTTTTCCTAAACAGAAATGAAATTAGCAAAGACGTCACCACGATCCATCCTCCTTCCTCCTCAGGTGGTCTCCCTCGCTGACTACGATCACGTCCAGGAAGTGACCAAGGAGGGCAGCAAGAAGACGCCCTCTCCAGGTTACCCTCTGGTGTGCGTCACCCCCTGTGACCCTCACTACCCCAAGTACTCCGTGATGAAGGAGCGCTGCGAGGAGGCGGGCATCAACCAGACCCAGGTTCACTTCTCCTGGGAAGTGGCGGCGCCCACCGACACCAGCGGCGCCCGGTCCCCCTTCGAGACGGTCACGGACACCACCCCGTATTCCAGCGTCAACCACATGGTGAGTCAGGATGTTTGTGAGTTCAGTTCGATGCAGGGGTGTCAAACATACGGCTCTTTCATAGTGTTTTGTAAAAAGACAGGTTGTGGTGCTGTGATTTTACTGGTGGAGATCAAACTGGGCCTCATGTGGCTCCTGAACTAAAATTACTTTAATGTAAATGCTGTTTCAAATGAAGAGATGTCTAAATGTCTCATATTCTGCTCCATTTCCACTTCACGCTTGTATTTTGAGGTCCTACTAGAACATGTTTCCGTGATTTAATGTCCAAAGACTCCTCACTCGTCCACTCCGCCTCCTCCGCTCTCCCCTCTCAGGTCCTGGACAGCATTTATTTCAGCCGTCGTTTCCACGTTCGCTGCGTCGCTCAGGCCAGGGACAAGGCCGGCCACCTGGGGACGCCGCTGAGGAGCAACATCGCCACCATCGGCACCGAGGGCTCCATCTGCCACACGCCTGTAACCACGGGAACCGCCAGAGGCTTCCAGGCTCAGTCCTTCATCGCCACGCTCAAGTACCTGGACGTCAAGCACAAGGAGCACCCCAACCGGTGAGCCTGGCCGGACCGCGGTGGCTGCTCTAAGTCGGATGAAAGTCTTCACCAAAACTTGGTTCGTTAATGCGGTTCGTTCCGCTCTGTGTGTCCCCGTTCAGCATCCATATCTCGGTGCAGATCCCCCACCAGGACGGGATGCTCCCCCTGGTGTCCACCATGCCGCTGCACAACCTGCACTTCCTGCTGTCGGAGTCCATCTACAGGCAGCAGCACGTCTGCTCCAACCTCGTTACTCTCAAAGACCTGCAGGGTCTCTCCGGTCAGTCACACACACACACACACACACACACACACACACACACACACACACACACACACACACACACACACACACACCTCCTGTGTGCTGCAGGATGTTGTTCACTTTCAAATATCACTTTCAAAAATGTCTACATCTTCTCCAGGACACATCACTGTGAGGTACTTCCACAAACTACATCTCTAAGTTCCCATTCATTAATTATCCAACACTTAGTGGTTAATTAATTAATTTGTGCTTTATCAGCTAATTAGCACCTTGTTTTCTCTTCACTTTGTTCTATTTTTCAAAGACGGAACTTCACACGACAAGAATAACCAGAGCGATAACAAATGTATTTTAATAATACCTTTGGTTTGAGATCATGTTTCTGCACGTACACTAAATATCTGAATCACTGTTTGAACATTAATACAAATGTTTTTGTTCAAATCTAAATAGTAAAAAACAGGTTTCAGCCCATAAATATGATAAATATTCTTTATTGACTTTCATTATCTGCCTGCATCATTTCATCCTTTTTATTGCTTTTCTCCTCACTGGGGGGGGGGGGGCAGCAGGAAGCCAGCTGGTGGTCAGACCCACAGCTGGTAATGGTAAAAAAAAAAATTAATCTACATGACATTTTCCATTTAAAGCCTTTATCTGAGGTGTAAGGTGACCAGGTGCAGTCCAGGTGTGTTTATATGCAAACTAGAATGAGCATTCCTGTGCAGCCCAGGAAAAACACACAAGAGAAACTATGACATGGGGAAAATAACAAAAATGAAAACTGAGAAACAAAGAAAAAGTGTCTGTACCTTGTACTTTTTGGGATTTCACAGTCCGATTCATTCAAAGCTGCAGTTCCTCAGTTTTCTACGACCTGGACAGGCAGGTTTTCTCACGGTTAACTGAGGCTCATGCAGGGGAACAAACCAGATGTTCCTCCTCAGAATCTTTTATTTTCTGTGTGTGAAAATAAAAACCTAAGCTGTGTTCAGATCTTCCCGTTTTTCACAGTTTTGTAATCGTGGGTACTTATCATCAGGTAATTCAATCAGAAAATGGATTCGATATTAGTTTGGTTTCTTCCACAGAGACCGGTTTCCTGGACGATGTCTCCTACGACAGCATCTCTCTGGGGCCGGGGTACGACCGCCCCTACCAGTTCAACCCCAACGTCCGGGAGGCCAAGAGCATCCAGCTGTACAAGCACCTCAACCTCAAGAGCTGCATCTGGACCTTTGACGCCTACTACGACATGACGGAGCTCATCGACGTCTGCGGGGGCTCCGTCACCGCCGACTTCCAGGTACAGAGGAGAGAATGATCAGTCAGGACCTCTTAACTATGTAGAAGTCACCTCACCTGAGGGGCTCATGATCCTAAACGCTACGAAACACGTATGAAAATCTAAATCTGGATCACCGTCTCTTGCGTGAAAGGTTTAGCTTCTTTAGGCCGATGCACCATAACCGTCCAAGCAAAGATCCAAAGAATCCAGTCGTCTAGAAATTGATTTGGTCTAGAAATTCGTTTTGACTCGGGTTATAAACGTCCTCTCTGGGTGAAATGAGAGAAAGAAGTTGTACGTGTTCGCTGTGAGCGTGACGGGAGCTGCTGGTTTACCACTTGTTCAGTTTGTTTGTGTTATTGTGCGTCACTCAAATATCGAATCCAGAGTCACAATAATCCAAACAGACTTTGAACAGACGCACGAGCTGCATCCTGTTACAGCGGCTCTCGCTCAGCTTTGAGTTTTTTCCTCTTGTTTTTTCCTGCTTCTGTATCCTGACAACTTCTGTCAGTGTTCTGGTGTTTTCTATGCAGGTCAAAGTCTGTTTCTTCTGTTTTCAGAACAACATCTCTCTGTGGAATAAGTTTATTTAGAACAATTCTTCCCTCACTCAATGTGCAATACTTTTTATACAATACCTGTTTATACCCCCTGTGTACATTGTCCCTATTGTTTAAATTGCACACGTGTATATCTCCGTCCACTAGTTTATTTATTGAATTCTGTTTCTGCTGTTTCCCCACCATGGGACTAGAAAAGGAATATCTTATCTTATTTCAAACAAATGACTGAGGCTGAGATGTACCAGCAACTCCTGAGCTAAAATTACTATTTTTGTCAATGGAGTCTGGTGGCTTTGATATAACGGCTGTTTGTGGTTAAACCAAAAGGATCTTCCAGGTCTCTCTCTGTAGGGATCCTTTCTATAATGCTGTCAGACTCTCTTCAAACACACCAGACTCCATTGACAAAAACAGTGATTTTAACTCACAGAACACAGGAGTTGCTGGTCTGCTGCTGCCTTGATCTGTTAGTTTGTTTGTATTATATTGTGTGTTGGGCAAATATTGTGTTGGATCTGAATGAACCATTTAAAACATAGAAGTCACACAATGACATGAACAAACTAACTGATGGAGGCAGCAGCAGACCAGCAGCTCCTGTATTCTGTGAGCTAAAATCCCTGTTTTAGTGAATGTAGTCTGGTGTGTGTGTTGTTTGTGGTTAAACCAAAAGGATCTTCCAGGTCTCTCTCTGTAGGGATCCTTTCCATGATGCTGTCACACACTTAGAATAACACTCTGAGCCTGTCAGTGGATCAAACAAGCTCTTTTAGTGGACCTACTGTGATCAGGTGCAGTAGTCCCAAAGGATCACGTTGCAGCCATTGGACTAATTCCAACACTGTTTGTACCTACCAGCTATTTAGACACCAGAATATGTTAAAACAGGGCCCAGGTAAAGCACGTATTCCCCGTGGAGCTGGACCCTGAGGTGTCCCGTCCGTCAGGGTGACATTAAAGAGCGCTGCTGTTCTTGCAGGTTCGGGACTCGGCTCAGTCCTTCCTGACGGTGCAGGTTCCTCTCTACGTGTCCTACATCTATGTGACGGCTCCCAGAGGCTGGGCCTCTCTGGAGCATCACACCGAGATGGAGTTCTCTTTCTTCTACGACACCGTGCTCTGGAGAACAGGTCAGGACAGACTGAACCCAGCAGGGTCTCTTTACCACACGGCGGAGTAAGACAGCAGTGGTAGTGTGAGCACAAGTCTGCTATTGTGCATTTCATCTGGATCTACATATTTTACTGAATATATGTATTCCAAAGCAAAATACCATCTCAATAAGACTGAGCCCAGTAATTATCAGTACAAATAAATATCTAAGTTTTCCCATCAGTTACTGTGAAATCAGCACAATAATATAAAGGGAGATTTTCTACATTTCTACTTGTGCATCACCATCATCATCATCTTTCTCTATAGCTGCATTAAATCTCACTCCTGGATTATTTATCATTAGCACATGTAGGCAGATAACTTTGATTTAACTCAGAGCTCGTTATATTGAATATAAGATGAGTGAAGAGATGCAAAATTTGTGCTTTTTATTTTTATTTTTTTCTAAACTTTCATTTCATTTTGTTCCCTCGTGGTGTGTTCTCCATGTTTGCAGATGTCTGACAAGTTATGTGAAATGGTCAGTTTCCTGTTGTTTTACCTCAAATGTCCTGATGTGTTTCCTGTCTGCAGGTATCCAGACTGACAGCGTCCTCTCTGCACGACTGCAGATCATCAGGATCTACATCCGAGAAGACGGACGACTGGTGATCGAGTTCAAAACGCACGCCAAATTCAGAGGTCAGTTCTCGGTGTCCCCCGCGACATTTCAGGTCTCTGCTGAGTTCTTTGACGTAACAAATACACTTTGCTGATTTATTGAACTCGAAGAGCAACAGAGGAGTCTATAATTTCTCCTTCCTCCAGGTCAGTTCGTCCCTGAACACCACACTCTGCCGGGCCACAAGTCCCACCTGATGGCTCCCGACCACCTCGGGGGCATCGAGTTCGACATGCAGCTGCTGTGGAGCGCTCAGACCTTCGACTCCCCGTACCAGCTGTGGAGGGCCACCAGCTCCTACAGCAGGTCAGTCAGTCCGTCTGTCCGTCCCAGCCAGAATCAGAGGGAGAGAACGAGGGATGCCGTTTATGTTGGCTGACAAGTTTCCCTCATTTCTCGCAATTAACAGTTCAGCTGGATGGGATTTATGATTAAGGAGCAGTCGTTTAGGTAAACGTTGATCCTTTTGCTCAAGTCAGAGGTTTTACTGCAAAGTTGCTTTAAGATTTAGGAAAGTTTGCCCATTTTCCACCATGTTTGTATCCATCTGACTCAGGGACACAGTGTAAAAAATCCTCCAGTGGTTGCTGCAGCTGGCGCCCAAAGGAGCACCAGGCTGTTTCAGCTTGGAAAAAACTCCTCCTTGCAAACAGAATATGAGTGCAGAGGCTCATCTGGATGAGGAGGAGACATTTTATACGTTTGATATAGTGTTTGCCGGAGCCAGAGCTTACGGCTGAAGAGAAGCTGGAAGAAAGCTCACACACACAATGCATGCTGGTACATGTAGGCACTGCTGGCTCGGCTCCATGAGCAGGAGAACTGAGCTCTCTCTGTCAGTAAAGCAGCACTGAGGTATTTATTCCTTCAGTTGACTTCAGCTGACTGGACATGAAAAGTGGAAATATTCCTTTTTAAAGAGTTGAAGCACCGACTATGCTGAAAACAATATATATATATATTTATACATACATTATGTCACTCAGGTTTTTAACTACAAAGGAAGACGGTGTCATGTTTGCTGCAGAAGGCCCAGAGGGTTTTTATCCCTTGATTCCTCTGAGAGCCTCGCCACGTCTCCGTGCTGATCCTTTTGTGTTGTCTTAATGTGTCCCCCCCTCAACAGGAAGGACTACTCTGGAGAATACACCGTCTTCTTGATCCCCTGCACGGTCCAGCCCACGCAGCCCTGGATCGACCCCGGCGACAAGCCTCTGTCCTGCACGGCTCACGCTCCAGAGAAGTACGCCCAGCCTCAATGTTTTTAAGCAGCCCGGTGCATTGTGGGAGCGGGACAGCAAATAGAAACGCAGCAGGTGGCTTGGACTTGATCCCTGAACCGTCTCGATGTTCTCCGGCAGGTTTCTGGTGCCGATCGCCTTCCAGCAGACCAACCGGCCCGTTCCCGTGGTTTACTCTCTCAACACCGAGTTCCAGCTGTGTAACAACGAGAAGGTGTTCATGATGGACCCCGCCACTGCTGACGTCTCCATGGCTGAGATGGACTACAAGGGAGCGTTCTCCATGGGTATGACTGCAGGATGGATGCTTTACTGACCTTTTGATATATTATTTTACAAATACATTTGTTTTTCATACTCATGCTACCTGCAAAATGATATATTTAGTATATTTATAATCTTTTATTTTCATTTTTTAAGGGCTTTCAGTGTCGTGTTGAAGCAGAGTAGTTGTATACACATCATGTAGCAGAAGATTCTGTTTATCTTTTCTAATTTTGCTCTATTTCCTCATAATGTTCATTGTGTATTAGATTGTATGAGACAGTGGAAGTATCCAGTATCGAGTCTGTATATTGTACCTGATTTTATGAATTATTGAGTTGTTATTGATGATTTGGATTATTCTGGTTGTCATGGAGCTTGTCAGCCCATTGCAGGACATGAGGATGTTTTTTTAAACGTGTTGACCACATGATGATCCAAGTAGGACTGAAACTTTGTTGTAGCGAGTGTGCAGGTGTTGCCTTTTAGTGCAGCTCCATTGTTCTGGGATTTATCTTTATTTAATGGTAGTTACTCACCAATGCACCTACATAATGTTTTAATCTTCCCCTCATTGAAGCTGCAGATGCAGCGGAAACATTTGATGCTCGTGTACAGTTAACAGAGAGCGTGTCGCTGTGCTGCCCCTGCAGGTCAGACCCTGTACGGCAGGGTGTTGTGGAACCCTGAGCAGAACCTGAACGCCGCCTACAAGCTGCAGCTGGAGAAGGTCTATCTCTGCACCGGCAGGGACGGATACGTTCCCTTCTTCGATCCCACGGGGACGCTGTACAACGAGGGGCCGCAGTACGGCTGCATCCAGCCCAACAAACACCTCAAGCATCGCTTCCTGCTGCTGGTACAAATATTAGTGCTTTCTTTTGTTCACTCAGGTTTAAAGAGCTCCATCCAAAGTGCATCATGTGTCTGCCAACACATAATGCACGGGTGAATATTACCAAGATCAATATTCATTATTAAAAACCAACATATTGAGGATTCAGACTGTGTTATCACAGCCACCCAAGACCTCCAGTGTTCAGATTAAAGCAGGTAGTTACATATATAGATAGCTGAAGGTCTGTATAAACAGAAGAAGGGTGAAAAAAAGGAGGCTATAATACTTATGTATTGTACATTTCCATAATATTCATTCCATCAGTACAAGAACAGTACACTTGCTCTGAGTCTCACATTTTGACAGAAATACTGTTCTCACTCAATAATGAATGAATTCAGCTTCTTAAATTTAAGATGTGGATCCAGTATTGCAGCAAGACATCTAAATTTGATGTACGATGATCTAAATTTGATGTACGATGATCTAAATTTGATGTACGATGATCTAAATTTGATGTACACAGCATGGTAACCCACACACACACACACACACACACACACACACACCTGCCTGTGGTTTGTTGGTTTATCTAAATTACTGACAGCCATCGACACATAAATGCTGGTTGTTGTCGTCACTATGTTTGCAGAAATTTGCAGCTGTGGAAACTTTGTGTCACATGAGGTCACTGATGATTTTTCTGTCTTCGTGTTTCCTCTGCAGGATCGAAAGCAGCCAGACGTCTGTGACAAATTTTTCCACGATGTTCCCTTCGAGGCTCACTTTGCCTCAGACTTCCCCGACCTGCAGACCATGACGTCCATGCCGGGCGTGGACGGCTTCACCATGAAGGTTGATGCTCTCTACAAGGTGTGTAGACCCACCAGCACACGCCGGTGTTGTGCTCAGATGCTCTTCAGCCATTGAAACATTTGATCATTGCTTTACCTTAGATGTGTTTTATGGATTATTGCCCTAATGGGGAATGATGCTGTTAACAGTTTAACTGTGTAAAGTCAAATTTACATGAGCTCACAGGCTTTGAAATATCAGATTTCACCTTCCTTGTTGAGAAATGTGTTCCTCTGTGCATTTCCTTTTATTACTAACTTCCCACAAGTTCATTCGAGGTTCCACCGATCAGAGACTTTGCTGTTACCATGAAAATGTTTCCTCTTGCAAAGTCTGACTCCCAAATTGAAATCTGGTTTGAAAATTAAATGAGTCTTGGGGTGTGGAGTGACATACCAGACCTCTGCAGCCCACTGCTCATCTCTGACTGAAGGCTCCAGGCTACATTAGCTGCCCTGTTGCATTGTGGGTAATGTAGGTGCCAGGTTTTCTCTGATTCTCTGGATTGATTTAATCAATAAAATGAGTCCAACAATGTTATGGGAGTGTGGTGCCATATCACCATCTTATGTTGTAAAGCCCTATCTTAAAGGAACTCCAGTGTTTTTTAATCTGAGTCCCATTTGTTCATATACTCTGAATGTCTGAATGACTGGTAGGTAGTAAAAGTGTTGGAACTGGTCCAGTAGATCACCTCAGCCAGCAGCCACCAAACGGGCTGCAATGGCTGCAACGTGATCCTTTGGGACACTTGATCACAGTTGGTCCACTAAAAGAGCTTGTTTGATCCACTGACAGGCTCAGAGTGTTATTCTAAGTGTGTGACAGCATGATGGAAAGGATCCCTACAGAGAGAGACCTGGAAGATCCTTTTGGTTTAACCACAAACAGCACACACACCAGACTACATTCACTAAAACAGGGATTTTAGAGAACAGGACACAGGAGCTGCTGCTCTGCTGCTGCCTCCATTAGTTAGTCAATTAATTCTGTTTGTGTCGACGGGACCAATTCCAAAACATTTCAAACCAACTAGTCTTTATGTTATGAAAAACTAGATCCCAGATTTAAAAATAACCAAAGTTAAAGTCCTTTAACAGGCAGCTGGGCGTCAAAGCATGAAGTCTTTGAAATCTGATTTTTCAAAAGTGAAATTCAGAAAATGAAAGTGATGAACTTGAATCCCGGCTGCGGAAATAAAGGACGGGTCCAACGCTTCTCTCTCTCTGCTGATTGACAGGTGGAGGCGGGGCACCAGTGGTACCTGCAGGTGATCTATGTGATCGGGCCGGAGTCGCGGTCCAGCCCCAGGATTCAGCGCTCGGTCACCTACGCGCTGAGCCGCTCCAAACGCGACCTGGTGGATCGCAGCGGGCGTCTGACGCTGGATGAGTCGCTCATCTACGACAACGAGGGCGACCAGGTGAAGAACGGCACCAACATGAAGTCGCTCCGCCTGGAGGCCGGGCCCTCCGCCTCCTTCAACGCCCACGTGGGCAGCTCGGTGGGTGGAGGCGTGGCTGCCGTCACCCTGCTGGTCCTGGTCCTGCTGGCCTCCTGCTTCCTGTTCCGCAGATGCCGCCGCTCGGCAAAGAAGAAGAGCAAGAAGGCTCAGAAAGTGTACGAGGAGTATCCGCTCAACACCAAGGTGGAGGTGTGCATGGACAAGTGTGTGGAGAAGAACTTCAGCACCAAACACTGCACGGTGAGAAACGTCAACATCCTCAACCGCAACCAGGAGCCCGGCGGCAAGGCCAAGGTCAAGCAGGTCAACCTGGAGGTCAAACTCCACAACAACCTCAACGACGGCACTGAGGTCTGAAACACTGATGAGGAAGCAGAGAGAGCAGAGGAAGAGCAGGAAGTAGAATAAAAAAAAATGTATTTTCTAAAACAAAGTTTGACATGTTTGCTAATGTATTTTTATACCACTTTGAAAAAGGGAAGCGTGTGACGTGCAGACAGCTACGCAGCGATTTAATCATTTCACAACTGGGCTACCTCAGGACTCCACAAACCACTCAGCTGCATCAAACAGCCAAAACATCTGCATCCCATCATCCAAACTCCGTCAGAAACGGTCGCTGATTTCACTCTGTTTTACTTGACATTCACGTCCTTTATTTTTCTCACCAAAACGGTGACGGGTAGCTCAGACACTGGTGATTGTTTTCTCTGCTGCATTGAGTCATTTCACTGCTACTAAACGTCACTACTGTGGGCCGGCAGCCGGTGTGGAAGTCCTCCTTTTCGGCCTCCCTTCACCTTCTCTGCTCACACATGAATTCTCAAAACTTTGATTGAACGGAACAAAGTGTAGTTTTGCCGCGAAGCGACTTCTACATCTGCTGCAGCCGCTTCTGACGGCTGTGAGAGTATTTAGCTGCTGTCGCCTGAGGCTGAATCAGTGCAGAGTGTAAATAATAACTACAAAAATGAATGATATCTATCCAAGTGCAATTATGCCATAACTTCTGTTAACCCCTTTCCTCGTGAGCAGGAACTTTATTTGCATTTCGGGGGGAAAAGTGTATTTCAAGCCTTACTTAGAGACATTTGTACCGTCACGTTGAACCAACAGATAATTCTTTTCTTTCTGTCCGTACTGTTCTCTGACCGCTGCCAATATTAAGTGCCATGCAGTATTTTTCCTCATGAATTTTAAAACAAATCATTCAAAGTGTTTTTTTTCTTGTTCCAAGAGTAACAAGGTGGAAATATGATTGTAATAAATCGGACGCCACCGTTTGGACAGCGAAGGTTTCCATCCCGTCCGTGTGAGCGAGTGCTTGAGCCTTATTTACTGATGTGAGGAAAAAGAATGACTTCTCAGAAGAGACGTGTGTCTACCTGCCTTCGTTTCCCGCCCAAAGACACCAAATCCCTCCCTTCTTTTCATCGACCCTCTCTCACATCTCCCTCATTTATGTATTATCATGTTATCTTCCTATGATGTGTTATGTTACGCTCAGCTACTGATGTACCCATGATGTTAAAGTTGCTGTCATTTCTTTTTAAGTGTCTGACACTGGAGAGCACTGCAAAAGACAGAAGACATGTTCTGATCCTCATTCGTCTCTCTGATCCCACCTCCTGTTTCCTGTCAACTTGTGCCTATCAAAGCAACGTGGGAACAGGAAATAACTAGATATATATTTTGGTGCTATCGTTTTGTGGAAAATAACTGCAATGCTATCAACATGATGCCTGTATTTGGTGCCTTTTTTAGTAATAAAAACAATCTGGAAACCCATGGTTGTGCGTGACCTTTGATTCTTCCTGAGGAAAAGTCCACACATGCATGACACAGGATTCTTCCTCTTTTGGTTACGACAAAGAAAAAATCTGTCCACACAAGCATGTGTAAAAGAATCTGGGTCCAGATGAAAACCTGATTTTCAAGAGCCACGAACGGGGATGAGACTTTTACTGAGGCTTCACTGTAAGTGAGGAAGCAGAGTTCAGATTCACAGAGCTCCTCCTCCTGGAGTGATTCTCTCCTCTTCCTGCTCTCTGACACAGCCAGCTCCTCCCTCAGTTCCTCCCCTTCAGATCTACAGTGTGAAGAGAAGTGTGGTGCAGAGCAGAGCCGACAGGCTGCCGGAGCACATGTTGTTTAGATCAGAGCTCAGAAGAGTTTCACTTTCTGAGGAAGTGACACTCAGACAGTCGTTGAGTCTCTGAGAGGTGAAATGGCGCAGAAAGGAGTCCAGCTGGACCGTGAAACCCTCTCTTGTTCGATCTGTCTGGATCTCCTGAGTGATCCGGTGGCGACTCCATGTGGTCACAGCTACTGCACGAGCTGTATTAGAGCCCACTGGGATACAGAGGATGAGAAGGGGATCCACAGCTGCCCTCAGTGCAGGCAGACGTTCACACCGAGGCCTGTCCTGCTGAAAAACACCATGTTAGCAGCTGTAGTGGAGCAGCTGAAGAAGACGGGACTCCAGGCTGCTCCTGCTGATCACTGCTACGCTGGAGCTGAAGATGTGGCCTGTGATTTCTGCACTGGGAGGAAACTGAAAGCCCTCAAGTCCTGTCTGGTCTGTCTGGTGTCTTACTGTGAGCAACACCTGCAGCCTCACTATGAATCAGCTGCCTTTATGAAACACAAGCTGGTGGAGCCGTCCAGGAAGCTCCAGGAGAACATCTGCTCTCGTCACGATGAGGTGATGAAGATGTTCTGCCGCACCGATCAGCAGAGTATCTGTTATCTCTGCCCTGAGGACCAACATAAAGGCCACGACACAGTGTCAGCTGCAGCAGAGAGGACTGAGAGGCAGACAGAGCTGGAGAGGAGTCGCCTGAACATCCAGCAGAGGATCCAGGACAGAGAGAAAGACCTGAAGGAGCTCCAGCAGGAGGTGGAGGACATCTGCAGCTCTGCCGATGA
The DNA here is from genome assembly GCF_042242105.1 of Pempheris klunzingeri. NCBI lineage: Eukaryota > Metazoa > Chordata > Actinopteri > Acropomatiformes > Pempheridae > Pempheris > Pempheris klunzingeri. Next base: position 1,913,212 of record NC_092018.1, on the reverse strand, counting down.
AGCAGTGGAGCACGGCGAGAAGACGTTCACTGAGCTGATCCGTCTGATGGAGAGAAGGAGCTCTGAGCTGAAGCAGCAGGTCAGATCCCAGCAGGAAGCCGAAGTGAGTCGAGTCAAAGAGCTTCAGGAGGAGCTGGAGCAGGAGATCAGGGAGCTGAAGAGGAGGGACGCTGAGCTGGAGGAGCTCTCACACACAGAGGATCACAGCCAGTTTGTCCACAGCTACAGATCACTGCCAGCTCTCAGAGAGGACACACACTCATCCAGCATCAACATCCGTCCTCTGAGACACTTTGAGGACGTGACGGCTGCTGTGTCAGAGCTCAGAGAGAAACTACAGGACGCTCTGAGGGACCACTGGACAAACATCTCACTGACTGTGACTCAGGTGGACGTTTTACTGCCTCAACCAGAGCCCACGACCAGAGCTGGATTCTTAAGATATGCTCAACAGATCACACTGGATCCAAACACAGCTTTTAGACAGCTGTTATTGTCTGAGGGGAACAGAAAAGTGACAAGAGTGAACGAAGAACAGAATTATTCTGATCATCCAGACAGATTCACTTACTGGGAACAGGTCCTGAGCAGAGAGAGTCTGACTGGACGTTGTTACTGGGAGGTGGAGTGGAGCGGGGAAGGAGTTGCTGTAGGAGTCACATACAAAAATATCAGCAGAGTCGGGGAGACAGACGACTGTATGTTTGGACTCAATGACAAGTCTTGGGCCTTTTATTATTACAACAACACTTGGAACTTTTGGCACAACAACATAAACACTCCCATCTCAGTTCCTCGGTCCTCCAGACTGGGGGTGTACCTGGACCACAGAGCAGGTGTTCTGTCCTTCTACAGAGTCTCTGACACCATGACTCTCCTCCACAGAGTCCAGACCTGCTTCTCTCAGCCGCTCTACGCTGGACTTCGTCTTTTCGTTTATGGATCCACTGCTGAACTCGTTAAACTCAAGGAGTCAGACAGTGTTTGAGGGACACTGCCTTAAATTCTGTGTTCAGTTCTTTTTGTCCTCGTGTGTGTTGCTGACAGCTGATTGTAGGGACGTTTCTTTGCTCCACAGAGATCACCTGTCAATCAAACGCTGTGGGCGGGACTCTGCTGTGTTGTTCTGTAAGTGTGTGAGCGTCTTCAGGCGGCGCTCCTTCCTGTGTCTGTACACGCTGCTTCTACTTCCTGTCTGTCCGTCCTGTAGAGGGATCCCTCCTCTGCTCCTCCTCATCAGTCCTCTTTTCCTGATCTGAATCCAGGGTCTCAGGACAGAGAGTCTCTTTGTTATACAGGCGGAAAAACCTCCTGAGAGAAACTGTGTTTTGTGATTTTGGGCTTTATGAATAAAGTGTTGCTGATCAGATGTTGTTTTTGTTGTTGTCCAACCCTGAGGTTTTCTAACACTGTAACTATCACAGTCATAATCAATAGAGAGATCAATCATTATTGTCTTTTCTCCTGGTCTTCTTCAGGATATTAAAAAAAATAATAAAGGTGGTAAATGAAACGTGCCTTGCCTGGTCCATTATTAGTATCAGTATCAGTATTAGTATTAGTATTAGTATTATCAGTATTAGTATTATTAGTATTAGTATCAGTATTAGTATTAGTATCAGTATTAGTATTAGTATTATTAGTATTAGTATTATCAGTATTAGTATTATTAGTATCAGTATTATCAGTATTAGTATTATTAGTATTAGTATCAGTATTGGTCGATTATCAGAGTGACAGAAATTTACTCTGCAATGAATTCAATTTAAGCAAAAATGCCACAAATTCACTGGTTCTTTCTCTGCAGAAGTAAATATTTTCTTGTTTTATTTCCCTTAAATAATTCTGAACTGAACATCTTTGGATTTGAATCAGTTTATCAGACAAAACATCAAGTTTCACTGTGTTTAGAAAAGTTTTTTAAAAAGTGGGCATTTCTCAGCATTTTCTGACATTTTAACCAAACAAGTAATCTACTAATTCAAAACCAGGAAACTTAAAAGACCATGAAACAAACAAACCAAATAGAAAATCATTTTTTCAGCGGACAGGCCGCGTTTCAGATGAATGTCGATCTAATGTCTCATTATTTCCACCAGCAGCTCTTCTAAGTGTCTGAACGGTACGAGCCGTCCCTGAAGGCAGCACCGCGGTCAGGTGACCCGTCCAGGTAGATTCCAGGTTTGCTCAGAGACTGCAGGTGTGGCAGAGCACGTTTCCTGTTCACACAACAATCCAGGCGAGTTTTTCTCTGCGGTTTCTCATTAAACACTCATTAATTCACTCAGTTGGAGGAGGAATCAGAGAAACATTGAGGCTTTAGCAGAGCCAGAGGAGCCCAGAAGTGTTTTACAACTAAAATCTTCAGTGTTTTCAAATGGGCATCAGATTTTTACTGAGGCTTCACTGTAAATGAGGAATCAGAGTTCAGATTCACAGAGCTCCTCCTCCTGGAGTGATTCTCTCCTCTTCCTGCTCTCTGACACAGCCAGCTCCTCCCTCAGTTCCTCCCCTTCAGATCTACAGTGTGAAGAGAGGTGTGGTGCAGAGCAGAGCCGACAGGCTGCCGGAGCACATGTTGTTTAGATCAGAGCTCAGAAGAGTTTCACTTCTGAGGAAGTGAAACTCAGACAGTCGTTGAGTCTCTGAGAGGTGAAATGGCGCAGAAAGGAGTCCAGCTGGACCGTGAAACCCTCTCTTGTTCGATCTGTCTGGATCTCCTGAGTGATCCGGTGGCGACTCCATGTGGTCACAGCTACTGCACGAGCTGTATTAGAGCCCACTGGGATACAGAGGATGAGAAGGGGATCCACAGCTGCCCTCAGTGCAGGCAGACGTTCACACCGAGGCCTGTCCTGCTGAAAAACACCACGTTAGCAGCTGTAGTGGAGCAGCTGAAGAAGACGGGACTCCAGGCTGCTCCTGCTGATCACTGCTACGCTGGAGCTGAAGATGTGGCCTGTGATTTCTGCACTGGGAGGAAACTGAAAGCCCTCAAGTCCTGTCTGGTCTGTCTGGTGTCTTACTGTGAGCAACACCTGCAGCCTCACTATGAAGTGGCTGCATTAAAGAAACACAAGCTGGTGGAGCCGTCCAGGAAGCTCCAGGAGAACATCTGCTCTCGTCACGATGAGGTGATGAAGATGTTCTGCCGCACCGATCAGCAGAGTATCTGTTATCTCTGCCCTGAGGACCAACATAAAGGCCACGACACAGTGTCAGCTGCAGCAGAGAGGACTGAGAGGCAGCCAGAGCTGGAGAGGAGTCGCCTGAACATCCAGCAGAGGATCCAGGACAGAGAGAAAGACCTGAAGGAGCTCCAGCAGGAGGTGGAGGACATCTGCAGCTCTGCCGATGAAGCAGTGGAGCACGGCGAGAAGACGTTCACTGAGCTGATCCGTCTGATGGAGAGAAGGAGCTCTGAGCTGAAGCAGCAGGTCAGATCCCAGCAGGAAGCCGAAGTGAGTCGAGTCAAAGAGCTTCAGGAGGAGCTGGAGCAGGAGATCAGGGAGCTGAAGAGGAGGGACGCTGAGCTGGAGGAGCTCTCACACACAGAGGATCACAGCCAGTTTGTCCACAGCTACAGATCACTGCCAGCTCTCAGAGAGGACACACACTCATCCAGCATCAACATCCGTCCTCTGAGACACTTTGAGGACGTGACGGCTGCTGTGTCAGAGCTCAGAGAGAAACTACAGGACGCTCTGAGGGACCACTGGACAAACATCTCACTGACTGTGACTCAGGTGGACGTTTTACTGTCTCAACCAGAGCCCACGACCAGAGCTGGATTCTTAAGATATGCTCAACAGATCACACTGGATCCAAACACAGCTAATAGATATCTGTTATTGTCTGAGGAGAACAGAAAAGTGACAAGCGTGGAAGAAGAACAGAATTATTCTGATCATCCAGACAGATTCACTTTTTGGCCTCAGGTCCTGAGCAGAGAGAGTCTGACTGGACGTTGTTACTGGGAGGTGGAGTGGAGCGGGGAAAGAGTTGGTGTAGGAGTCACATACAAAAACATCAACAGAGTCGGGAAGACAAACGACTGTGTGTTTGGACTCAATGACAAATCTTGGGCCTTTTATTATTACAATAACACTTGGAAGTTTTTGCACAACAACATCCACACTCCCGTCTCAGGTCCTCGGTCCTCCAGAGTGGGGGTGTACCTGGACCACAGAGCAGGTGTTCTGTCCTTCTACAGAGTCTCTGACACCATGACTCTCCTCCACAGAGTCCAGACCTGCTTCTCTCAGCCGCTCTACGCTGGACTTCATCCTTGCTTTTATGGATCCACTGCTGAACTCGTTAAACTCAAGGAGTCAGACACAGTGTGTGTTCTGTGTTAGCTTCTTTTTGTCCTCGTGTGTGTTGCTGACAGCTGATTGTAGGGACGTTTCTTTGCTCCACAGAGATCACCTGTCAATCAAACGCTGTGGGCGGGACTCTGCTGTGTTGTTCTGTAAGTGTGTGAGCGTCTTCAGGCGGCGCTCCTTCCTGTGTCTGTACACGCTGCTTCTACTTCCTGTCTGTCCGTCCTGTAGAGGGATCCCTCCTCTGCTCCTCCTCATCAGTCCTCTTTTCCTGATCTGAATCCAGGGTCTCAGGACAGAGAGTCTCTTTGTTATACAGGCGGAAAAACCTCCTGAGAGAAACTGTGTTTTGTGATTTTGGGCTTTATGAATAAAGTGTTGCTGATCAGATGTTGTTTTTGTTGTTGTCCAACCCTGAGGTTTTCTAAAACTGTAACTATCACAGTCATAATCAATAGAGAGATCAATCATTATTGTCTTTTCTCCTGGTCTTCTTCAGGATATTAAAAAAAATAATAAAGGTGGTAAATGAAACGTGCCTTGTCTGGTCCATTATTAGTATCAGTATCAGTATCAGTATTAGTATTAGTAGTATTAGTATTAGTATTAGTATTAGTATTATCAGTATTAGTATCAGTATTAGTATTATAAGTATCAGTATTATCAGTATTAGTATTATTAGTATTAGTATTAGTATTGGTCGATTATCAGAGTGACAGAAATTTACTCTGCAATGAATTCAATTTAAGCAAAAATGCCACAAATTCACTGGTTCTTTCTCTGCAGAAGTAAATATTTTCTTGTTTTATTTCCCTTAAATAATTCTGAACTGAACATCTTTGGATTTGAATCAGTTTATCAGACAAAACATCAAGTTTCACTGTGTTTAGAAAAGTTTTTTAAAAAGTGGGCATTTCTCAGCATTTTCTGACATTTTAACCAAACAAGTAATCTACTAATTCAAAACCAGGAAACTTAAAAGACCATGAAACCACTCAGCTGCATCAAACAGCCAAAACATCTGCATCCCATCATCCAAACTCCGTCAGAAACGGTCGCTGATTTCACTCTGTTTTACTTGACATTTACGTCCTTTATTTTTCTCACCAAAACGGTGACGGGTAGCTCAGACACTGGTGATTGTTTTCTCTGCTGCATTGAGTCATTTCACTGCTACTAAACGTCACTACTGTGGGCCGGCAGCCGGTGTGGAAGTCCTCCTTTTCGGCCTCCCTTCACCTTCTCTGCTCACACATGAATTCTCAAAACTTTGATTGAACGGAACAAAGTGTAGTTTTGCCGCGAAGCGACTTCTACATCTGCTGCAGCCGCTTCTGACGGCTGTGAGAGTATTTAGCTGCTGTCGCCTGAGGCTGAATCACTGCAGAGTGTAAATAATAACTACAAAAATGAATGATATCTATCCAAGTGCAATTATGCCATAACTTCTGTTAACCCCTTTCCTCGTGAGCAGGAACTTTATTTGCATTTTGGGGGGGAAAAGTGTATTTCAAGCCTTACTTAGAGACATTTGTACCGTTGTTGTGCTTCACTATACAGTGAATAGCACATAGTGAAACCGCATGTTTCTTTGTCTGTTGAACTATTGGACTCCTTTCCCCAATGTCCCCCAGTTTCACAGATAGGTGTGAAATCACTCCCGCACCCAGCTCCACTGTCACCATTGGCCGGGGGGGACACATGATTTTATGACCTCAGGCCAACAAAACCAGTTCACCCCCACTGAACTTTCTCTTTTCCGGACGTCTCTCCTGAAGAGGAGAGACCACCAACTCTCTCTTTCTGATGCCTCTCCTGGAGGAGAGACATCTCCCTCTCTTTTCCTGAAGTCTCTCTTGCGGAGGAGAGACCAGCTCTCCTGATCTCTCCTGAAGAGGAGAGAAGCTCAACTCAGCTGAGCTCTGCCTCAGTGTGGTCTGTACCAGAGCAGCCACCTCCTTCATGGTAGCGACACAAGGTCCTGCCTGAAGTAAGCAGATCAGCGCCAGCAGGCACGACCCAGAGTCTGCCAGCTGATAACCAGAACCAACAACAGGAGCACACCAGCAAGTTAGCACAGAGCTGCTAACTAACAGGAACAAAGGAGCGACCGGATTCCTTCAGCCTGCAACCACACAGCAACGGACAAGAACGACACCTTTCCTCCAGCAATAGGCTGAGAAAGCAGCACCCTCAAGGACACTTCTTCTACCCCTTTAAGGACTGGTAACAAACTCTAACTGGGCATCATTAGCATAGCATTACTGCATACATGGTTTACCCCTGTTAATGTATTGACTTGCCTTAATGTTCATTGAGTTTGATTATTGTGATGTGTTGTAGTTACTGTGCAGCCATTAAGTTTAGTTGATGTTAGTTTGGTCACACAGACACAGGATCTACAAACTAACCATCCTTTCTTAACCTGGCACCTTTATCTCACACAGTTTCCAACAGGCCACTGAGGGACAAAGCTAAGCTAACAGCACTTAGCTTCCTTTGTCTCCTTTGCCCCACACCCCAGGGGGTCTGGCCATCACCATTTGGTCTCTCTCCCCCACCTTTGTGGGAACCATCTCACATTCCTCAGCCTTATCACACACACACACACACACACACACACTCTTCATATTATGTGTTAGTTTAGTCATAGAGACTTAGTTAGATTGTTTGATTGATTTTGTTTCTGTAACAGCAGATGTCTTTAATACCTTCTCTGCTTCAGCTGTACCTACAACCAAAGTACAAGTCCTTCACCTTAACGAGTAACAAATGATGTCCCTGAATTTTGCTCTGTTTTAATAAATGTTTTAATACCTGCTGTCTCCTTTAATGTTGTACAAGGGTGAACACTGCCAACCTCTACACTGTCAAGAACTCTAAAATCCTTCAGCTAGCTATTAATGTGGTAATTTTGGTAGTAATTATTAAATTAATTATAAAACATAATTCCAAATTGATAGTTTAGTATTTTTATGAGACTAAATCAATTAAACCGGCTGTCTTTTCCTCGTTTTTCGAGGTGGTGCCCCAATCGAGGTGGACTTTATTCAAAGTTCCATTCATTTTAATAATTATTAATTATCTTTGATAGTTATTAATTATTTCTGATAGCCAAATTGAACATTACCACTTGTTAAAGCACAACACCGTCACGTTGAACCAACAGATAATTCTTTTCTTTCTGTCCGTACTGTTCTCTGACCGCTGCCAATATTAAGTGCCATGCAGTATTTTTCCTCATGAATTTTAAAACAAATCATTCAAAGTGTTTTTTTTTTCTTGTTCCAAGAGTAACAAGGTGGAAATATGATTGTAATAAATCGGACGCCACCGTTTGGACAGCGAAGGTTTCCATCCCGTCCGTGTGAGCGAGTGCTTGAGCCTTATTTACTGATGTGAGGAAAAAGAATGACTTCTCAGAAGAGACGTGTGTCTACCTGCCTTCGTTTCCCGCCCAAAGACACCAAATCCCTCCCTTCTTTTCATCGACCCTCTCTCACATCTCCCTCATTTATGTATTATCATGTTCTCCTCCTATGATGTGTTATGTTACGCTCAGCTACTGATGTACCCATGATGTTAAAGTTGCTGTCATTTCTTTTTAAGTGTCTGACACTGGAGAGCACTGCAAAAGACAGAAGACATGTTCTGATCCTCATTCGTCTCTCTGATCCCACCTCCTGTTTCCTGTCAACTTGTGCCTATCAAAGCAACGTGGGAACAGGAAATAACTAGATATATATTTTGGTGCTATCGTTTTGTGGAAAATAACTGCAATGCTATCAACATGATGCCTGTATTTGGTGCCTTTTTTAGTAATAAAAACAATCTGGAAACCCGTGGTTGTGCGTGACCTTTGATTCTTCCTGAGGAAAAGTCCACACATGCATGACACAGGATTCTTCCTCTTTTGGTTACGACAAAGAAAAAATCTGTCCACACAAGCATGTGTTAAAGAATCTGGGTCCAGATGAAAACCTGATTTTCAAGAGCCACGAACGGGGATGAGATTTTTACTGAGGCTTCACTGTAAGTGAGGAAGCAGAGTTCAGATTCACAGAGCTCCTCCTCCTGGAGTGATTCTCTCCTCTTCCTGCTCTCTGACACAGCCAGCTCCTCCCTCAGTTCCTCCCCTTCAGATCTACAGTGTGAAGAGAAGTGTGGTGCAGAGCAGAGCCGACAGGCTGCCGGAGCACATGTTGTTTAGATCAGAGCTCAGAAGAGTTTCACTTTCTGAGGAAGTGACACTCAGACAGTCGTTGAGTCTCTGAGAGGTGAAATGGCGCAGAAAGGACTCCAGCTGGACCGTGAGACCCTCTCTTGTTCGATCTGTCTGGATCTCCTGAGGGATCCGGTGACGACTCCATGTGGTCACAGCTACTGCACGAGCTGTATTAGAGCCCACTGGGATACAGAGGATGAGAAGGGGATCCACAGCTGCCCTCAGTGCAGGCAGACGTTCACACCGAGGCCTGTCCTGCTGAAAAACACCATGTTAGCAGCTGTAGTGGAGCAGCTGAAGAAGACGGGACTCCAGGCTGCTCCTGCTGATCACTGCTACGCTGGAGCTGAAGATGTGGCCTGTGATTTCTGCACTGGGAGGAAACTGAAAGCCCTCAAGTCCTGTCTGGTCTGTCTGGTGTCTTACTGTGAGCAACACCTGCAGCCTCACTATGAATCAGCTGCCTTTAAGAAACACAAGCTGGTGGAGCCGTCCAGGAAGCTCCAGGAGAACATCTGCTCTCGTCACGATGAGGTGATGAAGATGTTCTGCCGCACCGATCAGCAGAGTATCTGTTATCTCTGCCCTGAGGACCAACATAAAGGCCACGACACAGTGTCAGCTGCAGCAGAGAGGACTGAGAGGCAGACAGAGCTGGAGAGGAGTCGCCTGAACATCCAGCAGAGGATCCAGGACAGAGAGAAAGACCTGAAGGAGCTCCAGCAGGAGGTGGAGGACATCTGCAGCTCCGCTGATGAAGCAGTGGAGCACGGCGAGAAGACGTTCACTGAGCTGATCCGTCTGATGGAGAGAAGGAGCTCTGAGCTGAAGCAGCAGGTCAGATCCCAGCAGGAAGCCGAAGTGAGTCGAGTCAAAGAGCTTCAGGAGGAGCTGGAGCAGGAGATCAGGGAGCTGAAGAGGAGGGACGCTGAGCTGGAGGAGCTCTCACACACAGAGGATCACAGCCAGTTTGTCCACAGCTACAGATCACTGCCAGCTCTCAGAGAGGACACACACTCATCCAGCATCAACATCCGTCCTTTGAGACACTTTGAGGACGTGACGGCTGCTGTGTCAGAGCTCAGAGAGAAACTACAGGACGCTCTGAGGGACCACTGGACAAACATCTCACTGACTGTGACTCAGGTGGACGTTTCACTGTCTCAACCAGAGCCCACGACCAGAGCTGGATTCTTAAGATATGCTCAACAGATCACACTGGATCCAAACACAGCTCATAGATATCTGTTATTGTCTGAGGGGAACAGAAAAGTGACAAGCGTGAAAGAAGAACAGTCTTATTCTGATCATCCAGACAGATTCACTGTCTGGTCTCAGGTCCTGAGCAGAGAGAGTCTGACTGGACGTTGTTACTGGGAGGTGGAGTGGAGCGGGGAAAGAGTTGGTGTAGGAGTCACATACAAAAACATCAACAGAGTCGGGAAGACAAACGACTGTGTGTTTGGATCCAATGACAAATCTTGGGCCTTTTATTATTACAATAACACTTGGAACTTTTGGCACAACAACATAAACACTCCCGTCTCAGTTCCTCGGTCCTCCAGAGTGGGGGTGTACCTGGACCACAGAGCAGGTGTTCTGTCCTTCTACAGCGTCTCTGACACCATGACTCTCCTCCACAGAGTCCAGACCTGCTTCTCTCAGCCGCTCTACGCTGGACTTCGTCTTTTCATTTATGGATCCACTGCTGAGCTCGTTAAACTCAAGGAGTCAGACAGTGTTTGAGGGACACTGCCTTAAATTCTGTGTTCAGTTCTTTTTGTCCTCGTGTGTGTTGCTGACAGCTGATTGTAGGGACGTTTCTTTGCTCCACAGAGATCACCTGTCAATCAAACGCTGTGGGCGGGACCCTGCTGTGTTGTTCTGTAAGTGTGTGAGCGTCTTCAGGCGGCGCTCCTTCCTGTGTCTGTACACGCTGCTTCTACTTCCTGTCTGTCCGTCCTGTAGAGGGATCCCTCCTCTGCTCCTCCTCATCAGTCCTCTTTTCCTGATCTGAATCCAGGGTCTCAGGACAGAGAGTCTCTTTGTTATACAGGCGGAAAAACCTCCTGAGAGAAACTGTGTTTTGTGATTTTGGGCTTTATGAATAAAGTGTTGCTGATCAGATGTTGTTTTTGTTGTTGTCCAACCCTGAGGTTTTCTAAAACTGTAACTATCACAGTCATAATCAATAGAGAGATCAATCATTATTGTCTTTTCTTCTGGTCTTCTTCAGGATATTAAAAAAAAATAATAAAGGTGGTAAATGAAACGTGCTTTGCCTGGTCCATTATTAGTATTAGTATTAGTATTAGTATTAGTATTATCAGTATTAGTATTAGTATTATTATTTCAGTTTATCAGACAAAACATCAAGTTTCACTGTGTTTAGAAAAGTTTTTTAAAAAGTGGGCATTTCTCAGCATTTTCTGACATTTTAACCAAACAAGTAATCTACTAATTCAAAACCAGGAAACTTAAAAGACCATGAAACCACTCAGCTGCATCAAACAGCCAAAACATCTGCATCCCATCATCCAAACTCCGTCAGAAACGGTCGCTGATTTCACTCTGTTTTACTTGACATTTACGTCCTTTATTTTTCTCACCAAAACGGTGACGGGTAGCTCAGACACTGGTGATTGTTTTCTCTGCTGCATTGAGTCATTTCACTGCTACTAAACGTCACTACTGTGGGCCGGCAGCCAATTCAATTCAATTCAATTCAATTTTATTTGTATAGCCCAATATCACAACAGAGTGTCTCACAGTGCTTTACAAAGTTCACTGAAATAAACAAGTGTAAGCGAACAAACAATCTAATAAAGAGTCCAGCAGTCGATGAGGCCAATGGATCAGTCCGGTGGATCAGTCCGAGGCATCACCTGCCCTTTATGACCCTCCTTCTTCGGGAAGGAAAAACTCAAAAAACCCAGTGGGAAAAGAGAAACCTCCGGGAGCACCACAGTGAAGGAGAGATCCAGCTCCCAAGGACGGACAGGCTGGAGCCTTGGACAGACGCACATCCATTGGCTGGTGGAGAACCACATCAGCGGGGCCAGGACCAGGATCCATAGCAACCAGAGAACCACATCAGCAGGGCCAGGACCAGGATCCATAGGAACCAGAGAACCACATCAGCAGAACCAGGACCAGGACCCACAGGATCCACAGGAACCTGAGAGATGAGAAAGCACAGAAAGGCTCCGGGGAAGATAGCAAGTTAGAGGCAGACATTTGGCTGACATGAGACATAATGATGGAGAGGAAGAGGAGGAGAGAGAATAGAGGAGCTCAGTGCACCATAGGAGTCCCCCGGCAGTCTGAGCCTATAGCAGCATAACTAGGGGCTGGTCTAAGGCCTGATCCAGCCCTTAAATATATGCTTTGTCAAAAAGGAAGGTTTTTAGCCCCCTCTTAAATGTAGAGAGGGTGTCTGCCCCCCTGAACCCAAACTGGAAGGAGGTTCCACAGGAGAGGAGCCTGATAGCTGAAGGCTCTGCCTCCTGAACTACTTTTGGAGACTTTGGGAACCACCAGTAGGCCTGCAGTCTGGGAGCACAGTGCTCTAGTGGGGTAGTAGCCGGTGTGGAAGTCCTCCTTTTCGGCCTCCCTTCACCTTCTCTGCTCACACATGAATTCTCAAAACTTTGATTGAACAGAACAAAGTGTAGTTTTGCCGCGAAGCGACTTCTACATCTGCTGCAGCCGCTTCTGACGGCTGTGAGAGTATTTAGCTGCTGTCGCCTGAGGCTGAATCAGTGCAGAGTGTAAATAATAACTACAAAAATGAATGATATCTATCCAAGTGCAATTATGCCATAACTTCTGTTAACCCCTTTCCTCGTGAGCAGGAACTTTATTTGCATTTTGGGGGGTAAAAGTGTATTTCAAGCCTTACTTAGAGACATTTGTACCGTCACGTTGAACCAACAGATAATTCTTTTCTTTCTGTCCGTACTGTTCTCTGACCGCTGCCAATATTAAGTGCCATGCAGTATTTCTCCTCATGAATTTTAAAACAAATCATTCAAAGTGGTTTTTTTTCTTGTTCCAAGAGTAACAAGGTGGAAATATGATTGTAATAAATCGGACGCCACCGTTTGGACAGCGAAGGTTTCCATCCCGTCCGTGTGAGCGAGTGCTTGAGCCTTATTTACCGATGTGAGGAAAAAGAATGACTTCTCAGAAGAGACGTGTGTCTACCTGCCTTCGTTTCCCGCCCAAAGACACCAAATCCCTCCCTTCTTTTCATCGACCCTCTCTCACATCTCCCTCATTTATGTATTATCATGTTCTCCTCCTATGATGTGTTATGTTACGCTCAGCTACTGATGTACCCATGATGTTAAAGTTGCTGTCATTTCTTTTTAAGTGTCTGACACTGGAGAGCACTGCAAAAGACAGAAGACATGTTCTGATCCTCATTCGTCTCTCTGATCCCACCTCCTGTTTCCTGTCAACTTGTGCCTATCAAAGCAACGTGGGAACAGGAAATAACTAGATATATATTTTGGTGCTATCGTTTTGTGGAAAATAACTGCAATGCTATCAACATGATGCCTGTATTTGGTGCCTTTTTTAGTAATAAAAACAATCTGGAAACCCGTGGTTGTGCGTGACCTTTGATTCTTTCTGAGGAAAAGTCCACACATGCACGACACAGGATTCTTCCTCTTTTGGTTACGACAAAGAAAATATCTGTCCACACAAGCATGTGTAAAAGAATCTGGGTCCAGATGAAAACCTAATTTTCAAGAGCCACGAACGGGGATGAGACTTTTACTGAGGCTTCACTGTAAGTGAGGAATCAGAGTTCAGATTCACAGAGCTCCTCCTCCTGGAGTGATTCTCTCCTCTTCCTGCTCTCTGACACAGCCAGCTCCTCCCTCAGTTCCTCCCCTTCAGATCTACAGTGTGAAGAGAAGTGTGGTGCAGAGCAGAGCCGACAGGCTGCCGGAGCACATGTTGTTTAGATCAGAGCTCAGAAGAGTTTCACTTTCTGAGGAAGTGACACTCAGACAGTCGTTGAGTCTCTGAGAGGTGAAATGGCGCAGAAAGGAGTCCAGCTGGACCGTGAAACCCTCTCTTGTTCGATCTGTCTGGATCTCCTGAGGGATCCGGTGGCGACTCCATGTGGTCACAGCTACTGCACGAGCTGTATTAGAGCCCACTGGGATACAGAGGATGAGAAGGGGATCCACAGCTGCCCTCAGTGCAGGCAGACGTTCACACCGAGGCCTGTCCTGCTGAAAAACACCACGTTAGCAGCTGTAGTGGAGCAGCTGAAGAAGACGGGACTCCAGGCTGCTCCTGCTGATCACTGCTACGCTGGAGCTGAAGATGTGGCCTGTGATTTCTGCACTGGGAGGAAACTGAAAGCCCTCAAGTCCTGTCTGGTCTGTCTGGTGTCTTACTGTGAGCAACACCTGCAGCCTCACTATGAAGTGGCTGCCTTTATGAAACACAAGCTGGTGGAGCCGTCCAGGAAGCTCCAGGAGAACATCTGCTCTCGTCACGATGAGGTGATGAAGATGTTCTGCCGCACCGATCAGCAGAGTATCTGTTATCTCTGCCCTGTGGACCAACATAAAGGCCACGACACAGTGTCAGCTGCAGCAGAGAGGACTGAGAGGCAGACAGAGCTGGAGAGGAGTCGCCTGAACATCCAGCAGAGGATCCAGGACAGAGAGAAAGACCTGAAGGAGCTCCAGCAGGAGGTGGAGGACATCTGCAGCTCCGCTGATGAAGCAGTGGAGCACGGCGAGAAGACGTTCACTGAGCTGATCCGTCTGATGGAGAGAAGGAGCTCTGAGCTGAAGCAGCAGGTCAGATCCCAGCAGGAAGCCGAAGTGAGTCGAGTCAAAGAGCTTCAGGAGGAGCTGGAGCAGGAGATCAGGGAGCTGAAGAGGAGGGACGCTGAGCTGGAGGAGCTCTCACACACAGAGGATCACAGCCAGTTTGTCCACAGCTACAGATCACTGCCAGCTCTCAGAGAGGACACACACTCATCCAGCATCAACATCCGTCCTCTGAGACACTTTGAGGACGTGACGGCTGCTGTGTCAGAGCTCAGAGAGAAACTACAGGACGCTCTGAGGGACCACTGGACAAACATCTCACTGACTGTGACTCAGGTGGACGTTTTACTGCCTCAACCAGAGCCCACGACCAGAGCTGGATTCTTAAGATATGCTCAACAGATCACACTGGATCCAAACACAGCTCATAGATATCTGTTATTGTCTGAGGGGAACAGAAAAGTGACAAGAGTGAAAGAAGAACAGTCTTATTCTGATCATCCAGAGAGATTCACTGTCTGGTCTCAGGTCCTGAGCAGAGAGAGTCTGACTGGACGTTGTTACTGGGAGGTGGAGTGGAGCGGGGAAGGAGTTGCTGTAGGAGTCACATACAAAAATATCAGCAGAGTCGGGAAGATAGAGGACTGTAGGTTTGGATTCAATGACAAATCTTGGGCCTTTTATTATTACGATAACACTTGGAACTTTTTGCACAACAAGATCAACACTCCCGTCTCAGGTCCTCTGTCCTCCAGACTGGGGGTGTACCTGGACCACAGAGCAGGTGTTCTGTCCTTCTACAGAGTCTCTGACACCATGACTCTCCTCCACAGAGTCCAGACCTGCTTCTCTCAGCCGCTCTACGCTGGACTTTATCCTTTCATTTATGGATCCACTGCTGAGTTCGTTAAACTCAAGGAGTCAGACAGTGTTTGAGGGACACTGCCTTAAATTCTGTGTTCAGTTCTTTTTGTCCTCGTGTGTGTTGCTGACAGCTGATTGTAGGGACGTTTCTTTGCTCCACAGAGATCACCTGTCAATCAAACGCTGTGGGCGGGACTCTGCTGTGTTGTTCTGTAAGTGTGTGAGCGTCTTCAGGCGGCGCTCCTTCCTGTGTCTGTACACGCTGCTTCTACTTCCTGTCTGTCCGTCCTGTAGAGGGATCCCTCCTCTGCTCCTCCTCATCAGTCCTCTTTTCCTGATCTGAATCCAGGGTCTCAGGACAGAGAGTCTCTTTGTTATACAGGCGGAAAAACCTCCTGAGAGAAACTGTGTTTTGTGATTTGGGGCTTTATGAATAAAGTGTTGCTGATCAGATGTTGTTTTTGTTGTTGTCCAACCCTGAGGTTTTCTAAAACTGTAACTATCACAGTCATAATCAATAGAGAGATCAATCATTATTGTCTTTTCTCCTGGTCTTCTTCAGGATATTAAAAAAAATAATAAAGGTGGTAAATGAAACGTGCCTTGCCTGGTCCATTATTAGTATCAGTATCAGTATTATTAGTATTAGTATTATTAGTATTAGTATTAGTATTAGTATTATTAGTATTAGTATTATTAGTATTAGTATTATTAGTATTAGTATCAGTATTAGTATTATTAGTATTAGTATTATTAGTATTAGTATTATTAGTATTAGTATTATTAGTATTAGTATCAGTATTGGTCGATTATCAGAGTGACAGAAATTTACTCTGCAATGAATTCAATTTAAGCAAAAATGCCACAAATTCACTGGTTCTTTCTCTGCAGAAGTAAATATTTTCTTGTTTTATTTCCCTTAAATAATTCTGAACTGAACATCTTTGGATTTGAATCAGTTTATCAGACAAAACATCAAGTTTCACTGTGTTTAGAAAAGTTTTTTAAAAAGTGGGCATTTCTCAGCATTTTCTGACATTTTAACCAAACAAGTAATCTACTAATTCAAAACCAGGAAACTTAAAAGACCATGAAACAAACAAACCAAATAGAAAATCATTTTTTCAGCGGACAGGCCGCGTTTCAGATGAATGTCGATCTAATGTCTCATTATTTCCATCAGCAGCTCTTCTAAGTGTCTGAACGGTACGAGCCGTCCCTGAAGGCAGCACCGCGGTCAGGTGACCCGTCCAGGTAGATTCCAGGTTTGCTCAGAGACTGCAGGTGTGGCAGAGCACGTTTCCTGTTCACACAACAATCCAGGCGAGTTTTTCTCTGTGGTTTCTCATTAAACACTCATTAATTCACTCAGTTGGAGGAGGAATCAGAGAAACATTGAGGCTTTAGCAGAGCCAGAGGAGCCCAGAAGTGTTTTACAACTAAAATCTTCAGTGTTTTCAAATGGGCATCAGATTTTTACTGAGGCTTCACTGTAAATGAGGAATCAGAGTTCAGATTCACAGAGCTCCTCCTCCTGGAGAGATTCAAAGCTCGATAAGCCCTCTGTCCTCTGAGGAAGTGACACTCAGACAGTCGTTGAGTCTCTGAGAGGTGAAATGGCGCAGAAAGGACTCCAGCTGGACCGTGAAACCCTCTCTTGTTCGATCTGTCAGGATCTCCTGAGGGATCCGGTGGCGACTCCATGTGGTCACAGCTACTGCACGAGCTGTATTAGAGCCCACTGGGATACAGAGGATGAGAAGGGGATCCACAGCTGCCCTCAGTGCAGGCAGACGTTCACACCGAGGCCTGTCCTGCTGAAAAACACCACGTTAGCAGCTGTAGTGGAGCAGCTGAAGAAGACGGGACTCCAGGCTGCTCCTGCTGATCACTGCTACGCTGGAGCTGAAGATGTGGCCTGTGATTTCTGCACTGGGAGGAAACTGAAAGCCCTCAAGTCCTGTCTGGTCTGTCTGGTGTCTTACTGTGAGCAACACCTGCAGCCTCACTATGAAGTGGCTGCATTAAAGAAACACAAGCTGGTGGAGCCGTCCAGGAAGCTCCAGGAGAACATCTGCTCTCGTCACGATGAGGTGATGAAGATGTTCTGCCGCACCGATCAGCAGAGTATCTGTTATCTCTGCTCTGTGGACCAACATAAAGGCCACGACACAGTGTCAGCTGCAGCAGAGAGGACTGAGAGGCAGACAGAGCTGGAGAGGAGTCGCCTGAACATCCAGCAGAGGATCCAGGACAGAGAGAAAGACCTGAAGGAGCTCCAGCAGGAGGTGGAGGACATCTGCAGCTCTGCCGATGAAGCAGTGGAGCACGGCGAGAAGACGTTCACTGAGCTGATCCGTCTGATGGAGAGAAGGAGCTCTGAGCTGAAGCGGCAGGTCAGATCCCAGCAGGAAGCCGAAGTGAGTCGAGTCAAAGAGCTTCAGGAGGAGCTGGAGCAGGAGATCAGGGAGCTGAAGAGGAGGGACGCTGAGCTGGAGGAGCTCTCACACACAGAGGATCACAGCCAGTTTGTCCACAGCTACAGATCACTGCCAGCTCTCAGAGAGGACACACACTCATCCAGCATCAACATCCGTCCTCTGAGACACTTTGAGGACGTGACGGCTGCTGTGTCAGAGCTCAGAGAGAAACTACAGGACGCTCTGAGGGACCACTGGACAAACATCTCACTGACTGTGACTCAGGTGGACGTTTCACTGTCTCAACCAGAGCCCACGACCAGAGCTGGATTCTTAAGATATGCTCAACAGATCACACTGGATCCAAACACAGCTAATAGAGAGCTGTTATTGTCTGAGGAGAACAGAAAAGTGACAAGAGTGAAAGAAGAACAGTCTTATTCTGATCATCCAGACAGATTCACTATCTGGCCTCAGGTCCTGAGCAGAGAGAGTCTGACTGGACGTTGTTACTGGGAGGTGGAGTGGAGCGGGGAAGGAGTTGCTGTAGGAGTCACATACAAAAACATCAGCAGAGTCGGGAAGACAGACGACTGTAGGTTTGGACTCAATGACAAATCTTGGGCCTTTTATTATTACAATAACACTTGGAACTTTTTGCACAACAAGATCAACACTCCGGTCTCAGGTCCTCGGTCCTCCAGACTGGGGGTGTACCTGGACCACAGAGCAGGTGTTCTGTCCTTCTACAGAGTCTCTGACACCATGACTCTCCTCCACAGAGTCCAGACCTGCTTCTCTCAGTCGCTCTACGCTGGACTTCATCCTTCCTGTTATGGATCCACTGCTGAGCTCGTTAAACTCAAGGAGTCAGACAGTGTTTGAGGGACACTGCCTTAAATTCTGTGTTCAGTTCTTTTTGTCCTCGTGTGTGTTGCTGACAGCTGATTGTAGGGACGTTTCTTTGCTCCACAGAGATCACCTGTCAATCAAACGCTGTGGGCGGGACTCTGCTGTGTTGTTCTGTAAGTGTGTGAGCGTCTTCAGGCGGCGCTCCTTCCTGTGTCTGTACACGCTGCTTCTACTTCCTGTCTGTCCGTCCTGTAGAGGGATCCCTCCTCTGCTCCTCCTCATCAGTCCTCTTTTCCTGATCTGAATCCAGGGTCTCAGGACAGAGAGTCTCTTTGTTATACAGGCGGAAAAACCTCCTGAGAGAAACTGTGTTTTGTGATTTTGGGCTTTATGAATAAAGTGTTGCTGATCAGATGTTGTTTTTGTTGTTGTCCAACCCTGAGGTTTTCTAACACTGTAACTATCACAGTCATAATCAATAGAGAGATCAATCATTATTGTCTTTTCTTCTGGTCTTCTTCAGGATATTAAAAAAAATAATAAAGGTGGTAAATGAAACGTGCCTTGTCTGGTCCATTATTAGTATCAGTATCAGTATCAGTATTAGTATTAGTATTAGTATTAGTATCAGTATTAGTATTATTAGTATTAGTATTATTAGTATTAGTATTAGTATTAGTATTAGTATTAGTATCAGTATTAGTATTATTAGTATTAGTATTATTAGTATTAGTATTAGTATTAGTATTAGTATTAGTATCAGTATTAGTATTATTAGTATTAGTATTAGTATCCGTATTAGTATCAGTGTTAGTATTATTATTTCAGTTTATCAGACAAAACATCAAGTTTCACTGTGTTTAGAAAAGTTTTTTAAAAAGTGGGCATTTCTCAGCATTTTCTGACATTTTAACCAAACAAGTAATCTACTAATTCAAAACCAGGAAACTTAAAAGACCATGAAACCACTCAGCTGCATCAAACAGCCAAAACATCTGCATCCCATCATCCAAACTCCGTCAGAAACGGTCGCTGATTTCACTCTGTTTTACTTGACATTTACGTCCTTTATTTTTCTCACCAAAACGGTGACGGGTAGCTCAGACACTGGTGATTGTTTTCTCTGCTGCATTGAGTCATTTCACTGCTACTAAACGTCACTGCTGTGGGCCGGCAGCCAATTCAATTCAATTCAATTCAATTTATTTGTATAGCCCAATATCACAACAGAGTGTCTCACAGTGCTTTACAAAGTTCACTGAAATAAACAAGTGTAAGCGAACAAACAATCTAATAAAGAGTCCAGCAGTCGATGAGGCCGATGGATCAGTCCGGTGGACCAGTCCGAGGCATCACCTGCCCTTTATGACCCTCCTTCTTCGGGAAGGAAAAACTCAAAAAACCCAGTGGGAAAAGAGAAACCTCCGGGAGCACCACAGTGAAGGAGAGATCCAGCTCCCAAGGACGGACAAGCTGGAGCCTTGGACAGACGCACATCCATTGGCTGGTGGAGAACCACATCAGTGGGGCCAGGACCAGGATCCATAGGAACCAGAGAACCACATCAGCAGAACCAGGACCAGGATGCACAGGAACCAGAGAACCACATCAGCAGGGCCAGGACCAGGATCCATAGGAACCAGAGAACCACATCAGCAGGGCCAGGACCAGGACCCACAGGAACCTGAGAGATGAGAAAGCACAGAAAGGCTCCAGGGAAGATAGCAAGTTAGAGGCAGACATTTGGCTGACATGAGACATAACGATGGAGAGGAAGAGGAGGAGAGAGAATAGAGGAGCTCAGTGCACCATAGGAGTCCCCCGGCAGTCTGAGCCTATAGCAGCATAACTAGGGGCTGGTCTAAGGCCTGATCCAGCCCTTAAATATATGCTTTGTCAAAAAGGAAGGTTTTTAGCCCACTCTTAAATGTAGAGAGGGTGTCTGCCCCCCTGAACCCAAACTGGAAGGAGGTTCCACAGGAGAGGAGCCTGATAGCTGAAGGCTCTGCCTCCTGAACTACTTTTGGAGACTTTGGGAACCACCAGTAGGCCTGCAGTCTGGGAGCGCAGTGCTCTAGTGGGGTAGTAGCCGGTGTGGAAGTCCTCCTTTTCGGCCTCCCTTCACCTTCTCTGCTCACACATGAATTCTCAAAACTTTGATTGAACGGAACAAAGTGTAGTTTTGCCGCGAAGCGACTTCTACATCTGCTGCAGCCGCTTCTGACGGCTGTGAGAGTATTTAGCTGCTGTCGCCTGAGGCTGAATCAGTGCAGAGTGTAAATAATAACTACAAAAATGAACGATATCTATCCAAGTGCAATTATGCCATAACTTCTGTTAACCCCTTTCCTCGTGAGCAGGAACTTTATTTGCATTTTGGGGGGAAAAGTGTATTTCAAGCCTTACTTACAGACATTTGTACCGTCACGTTGAACCAACAGATAATTCTTTTCTTTCTGTCCGTACTGTTCTCTGACCGCTGCCAATATTAAGTGCCATGCAGTATTTTTCCTCATGAATTTTAAAACAAATCATTCAAAGTGTTTTTTTTCCTTGTTCCAAGAGTAACAAGGTGGAAATATGATTGTAATAAATCGGACGCCACCGTTTGGACAGCGAAGGTTTCCATCCCGTCCGTGTGAGCGAGTGCTTGAGCCTTATTTACTGATGTGAGGAAAAAGAATGACTTCTCAGAAGAGACGTGTGTCTACCTGCCTTCGTTTCCCGCCCAAAGACACCAAATCCCTCCCTTCTTTTCATCGACCCTCTCTCACATCTCCCTCATTTATGTATTATCATGTTATCCTCCTATGATGTGTTATGTTACGCTCAGCTACTGATGTACCCATGATGTTAAAGTTGCTGTCATTTCTTTTTAAGTGTCTGACACTGGAGAGCACTGCAAAAGACAGAAGACATGTTCTGATCCTCATTCGTCTCTCTGATCCCACCTCCTGTTTCCTGTCAACTTGTGCCTATCAAAGCAACGTGGGAACAGGAAATAACTAGATATATATTTTGGTGCTATCGTTTTGTGGAAAATAACTGCAATGCTATCGACATGATGCCTGTATTTGGTGCCTTTTTTAGTAATAAAAACAATCTGGAAACCCGTGGTTGTGCATGACCGTTGATTCTTCCTGAGGAAAAGTCCACACATGCATGACACAGGATTCTTCCTCTTTTGGTTACGACAAAGAAAAAATCTGTCCACACAAGCATGTGTAAAAGAATCTGGGTCCAGATGAAAACCTGATTTTCAAGAGCCACGAACGGGGATGAGACTTTTACTGAGGCTTCACTGTAAGTGAGGAAGCAGAGTTCAGATTCACAGAGCTCCTCCTCCTGGAGTGATTCTCTCCTCTTCCTGCTCTCTGACACAGCCAGCTCCTCCCTCAGTTCCTCCCCTTCAGATCTACAGTGTGAAGAGAAGTGTGGTGCAGAGCAGAGCCGACAGGCTGCCGGAGCACATGTTGTTTAGATCAGAGCTCAGAAGAGTTTCACTTTTGAGGAAGTGAAACTCAGACAGTCGTTGAGTCTCTGAGAGGTGAAATGGCGCAGAAAGGAGTCCAGCTGGACCGTGAAACCTTCTCCTGTTCGATCTGTCTGGATCTCCTGAAGGATCCGGTGGCGACTCCATGTGGTCACAGCTACTGCACGAGCTGTATTAGAGCCCACTGGGATACAGAGGATGAGAAGGGGATCCACAGCTGCCCTCAGTGCAGGCAGACGTTCACACCGAGGCCTGTCCTGCTGAAAAACACCATGTTAGCAGCTGTAGTGGAGCAGCTGAAGAAGACGGGACTCCAGGCTGCTCCTGCTGATCACTGCTACGCTGGAGCTGAAGATGTGGCCTGTGATTTCTGCACTGGGAGGAAACTGAAAGCCCTCAAGTCCTGTCTGGTCTGTCTGGTGTCTTACTGTGGGCAACACCTGCAGCCTCACTATGAATCAGCTGCCTTTAAGAAACACAAGCTGGTGGAGCCGTCCAGGAAGCTCCAGGAGAACATCTGCTCTCGTCACGATGAGGTGATGAAGATGTTCTGCCGCACCGATCAGCAGAGTATCTGTTATCTCTGCCCTGAGGACCAACATAAAGGCCACGACACAGTGTCAGCTGCAGCAGAGAGGACTGAGAGGCAGACAGAGCTGGAGAGGAGTCGTCTGAACATCCAGCAGAGGATCCAGGACAGAGAGAAAGACCTGAAGGAGCTCCAGCAGGAGGTGGAGGACATCTGCAGCTCTGCCGATGAAGCAGTGGAGCACGGCGAGAAGACGTTCACCGAGCTGATCCGTCTGATGGAGAGAAGGAGCTCTGAGCTGAAGCGGCAGGTCAGATCCCAGCAGGAAGCCGAAGTGAGTCGAGTCAAAGAGCTTCAGGAGGAGCTGGAGCAGGAGATCAGGGAGCTGAAGAGGAGGGACGCTGAGCTGGAGGAGCTCTCACACACAGAGGATCACAGCCAGTTTGTCCACAGCTACAGATCACTGCCAGCTCTCAGAGAGGACACACACTCATCCAGCATCAACATCCGTCCTCTGAGACACTTTGAGGACGTGAAGGCTGCTGTGTCAGAGCTCAGAGAGAAACTACAGGACGCTCTGAGGGACCACTGGACAAACATCTCACTGACTGTGACTCAGGTGGACGTTTTACTGCCTCAACCAGAGCCCACGACCAGAGCTGGATTCTTAAGATATGCTCAACAGATCACACTGGATCCAAACACAGCTCATAGAGAGCTGTTATTGTCTGAGGGGAACAGAAAAGTGACAAGAGTGAACGAAGAACAGTCTTATTCTGATCATCCAGACAGATTCACTTACTGGGAACAGGTCCTGAGCAGAGAGAGTCTGACTGGACGTTGTTACTGGGAGGTGGAGTGGAGCGGGGAAAGAGTTGCTGTAGGAGTCACATACAAAAACATCAGCAGAGTCGGGGAGACAGGTGACTGTAGGTTTGGACTCAATGACAAGTCTTGGGCCTTTTATTATTACAGCAACACTTGGAACTTTTGGCACAACAAGATCAACACTCCCGTCTCAGGTCCTCGGTCCTCCAGAGTGGGGGTGTACCTGGACCACAGAGCAGGTGTTCTGTCCTTCTACAGAGTCTCTGACACCATGACTCTCCTCCACAGAGTCCAGACCTGCTTCTCTCAGCCGCTCTACGCTGGACTTCATCCTTACATTTATGGATCCACTGCTGAGCTCGTTAAACTCAAGGAGTCAGACAGTGTTTGAGGGACACTGCCTTAAATTCTGTGTTCAGTTCTTTTTGTCCTCGTGTGTGTTGCTGACAGCTGATTGTAGGGACGTTTCTTTGCTCCACAGAGATCACCTGTCAATCAAACGCTGTGGGCGGGACTCTGCTGTGTTGTTCTGTAAGTGTGTGAGCGTCTTCAGGCGGCGCTCCTTCCTGTGTCTGTACACGCTGCTTCTACTTCCTGTCTGTCCGTCCTGTAGAGGGATCCCTCCTCTGCTCCTCCTCATCAGTCCTCTTTTCCTGATCTGAATCCAGGGTCTCAGGACAGAGAGTCTCTTTGTTATACAGGCGGAAAAACCTCCTGAGAGAAACTGTGTTTTGTGATTTGGGGCTTTATGAATAAAGTGTTGCTGATCAGATGTTGTTTTTGTTGTTGTCCAACCCTGAGGTTTTCTAAAACTGTAACTATCACAGTCATAATCAATAGAGAGATCAATCATTATTGTCTTTTCTCCTGGTCTTCTTCAGGATATTAAAAAAAATAATAAAGGTGGTAAATGAAACGTGCCTTGCCTGGTCCATTATTAGTATCAGTATCAGTATTAGTATTATTAGTATCAGTATTATCAGTATTAGTATTATCAGTATTAGTATTATCAGTATCAGTATTAGTATTATTAGTATTAGTATCAGTATTGGTCGATTATCAGAGTGACAGAAATTTACTCTGCAATGAATTCAATTTAAGCAAAAATGCCACAAATTCACTGGTTCTTTCTCTGCAGAAGTAAATATTTTCTTGTTTTATTTCCCTTAAATAATTCTGAACTGAACATCTTTGGATTTGAATCAGTTTATCAGACAAAACATCAAGTTTCACTGTGTTTAGAAAGGTTTTTTAAAAAGTGGGCATTTCTCAGCATTTTCTGACATTTTAACCAAACAAGTAATCTACTAATTCAAAACCAGGAAACTTAAAAGACCATGAAACAAACAAACCAAATAGAAAATCATTTTTTCAGCGGACAGGCCGCGTTTCAGATGAATGTCGATCTAATGTCTCATTATTTCCATCAGCAGCTCTTCTAAGTGTCTGAACGGTACGAGCCGTCCCTGAAGGCAGCACCGCGGTCAGGTGACCCGTCCAGGTAGATTCCAGGTTTGCTCAGAGACTGCAGGTGTGGCAGAGCACGTTTCCTGTTCACACAACAATCCAGGCGAGTTTTTCTCTGCGGTTTCTCATTAAACACTCATTAATTCACTCAGTTGGAGGAGGAATCAGAGAAACATTGAGGCTTTAGCAGAGCCAGAGGAGCCCAGAAGTGTTTTACAACTAAAATCTTCAGTGTTTTCAAATGGGCATCAGATTTTTACTGAGGCTTCACTGTAAATGAGGAATCAGAGTTCAGATTCACAGAGCTCCTCCTCCTGGAGAGATTCAAAGCTCGATAAGCCCTCTGTCCTCTGAGGAAGTGACACTCAGACAGTCGTTGAGTCTCTGAGAGGTGAAATGGCGCAGAAAGGACTCCAGCTGGACCGTGAAACCCTCTCTTGTTCGATCTGTCTGGATCTCCTGAGGGATCCGGTGGCGACTCCATGTGGTCACAGCTACTGCATGAGCTGTATTAGAGCCCACTGGGATACAGAGGATGAGAAGGGGATCCACAGCTGCCCTCAGTGCAGGCAGACGTTCACACCGAGGCCTGTCCTGCTGAAAAACACCATGTTAGCAGCTGTAGTGGAGCAGCTGAAGAAGACGGGACTCCAGGCTGCTCCTGCTGATCACTGCTACGCTGGAGCTGAAGATGTGGCCTGTGATTTCTGCACTGGGAGGAAACTGAAAGCCCTCAAGTCCTGTCTGGTCTGTCTGGTGTCTTACTGTGAGCAACACCTGCAGCCTCACTATGAAGTGGCTGCATTAAAGAAACACAAGCTGGTGGAGCCGTCCAGGAAGCTCCAGGAGAACATCTGCTCTCGTCACGATGAGGTGATGAAGATATTCTGCCGCACCGATCAGCAGAGTATCTGTTATCTCTGCCCTGAGGACCAACATAAAGGCCACGACACAGTGTCAGCTGCAGCAGAGAGGACTGAGAGGCAGACAGAGCTGGAGAGGAGTCGCCTGAACATCCAGCAGAGGATCCAGGACAGAGAGAAAGACCTGAAGGAGCTCCAGCAGGAGGTGGAGGACATCGGCAGCTCCGCCGATGAAGCAGTGGAGCACGGCGAGAAGACGTTCACCGAGCTGATCCGTCTGATGGAGAGAAGGAGCTCTGAGCTGATGCAGCAGGTCAGATCCCAGCAGGAAGCCGAAGTGAGTCGAGTCAAAGAGCTTCAGGAGGAGCTGGAGCAGGAGATCAGGGAGCTGAAGAGGAGGGACGCTGAGCTGGAGGAGCTCTCACACACAGAGGATCACAGCCAGTTTGTCCACAGCTACAGATCACTGCCAGCTCTCAGAGAGGACACACACTCATCCAGCATCAACATCCGTCCTCTGAGACACTTTGAGGACGTGACGGCTGCTGTGTCAGAGCTCAGAGAGAAACTACAGGACGCTCTGAGGGACCACTGGACAAACATCTCACTGACTGTGACTCAGGTGGACGTTTTACTGTCTCAACCAGAGCCCACGACCAGAGCTGGATTCTTAAGATATGCTCAACAGATCACACTGGATCCAAACACAGCTCATAGAGAGCTGTTATTGTCTGAGGGGAACAGAAAAGTGACAAGAGTGAAAGAAGAACAGCCTTATTCTGATCATCCAGAAAGATTCACTTACTGGTTTCAGGTCCTGAGCAGAGAGAGTCTGACTGGACGTTGTTACTGGGAGGTGGAGTGGAGCAGGGAAGGAGTTGATGTAGGAGTCACATACAAAAATATCAGCAGAGTCGGGGAGACAAACGACTGTATGTTTGGATTCAATGACAAATCTTGGGCCTTTTATTATCACAACAACACTTGGAACTTTTGGCACAACAACATAAACACTCCCGTCTCAGGTCCTCGGTCCTCCAGAGTGGGGGTGTACCTGGACCACAGAGCAGGTGTTCTGTCCTTCTACAGAGTCTCTGACACCATGACTCTCCTCCACAGAGTCCAGACCTGCTTCTCTCAGCCGCTCTACGCTGGACTTCATCTTTTCATTTATGGATCCTCTGCTGAACTCGTTAAACTCAAGGAGTCAGACAGTGTTTGAGGGACACTGCCTTCAATTCTGTGTTCAGTTCTTTTTGTCCTCGTGTGTGTTGCTGACAGCTGATTGTAGGGACGTTTCTTTGCTCCACAGAGATCACCTGTCAATCAAACGCTGTGGGCGGGACTCTGCTGTGTTGTTCTGTAAGTGTGTGAGCGTCTTCAGGCGGCGCTCCTTCCTGTGTCTGTACACGCTGCTTCTACTTCCTGTCTGTCCGTCCTGTAGAGGGATCCCTCCTCTGCTCCTCCTCATCAGTCCTCTTTTCCTGATCTGAATCCAGGGTCTCAGGACAGAGAGTCTCTTTGTTATACAGGCGGAAAAACCTCCTGAGAGAAACTGTGTTTTGTGATTTTGGGCTTTATGAATAAAGTGTTGCTGATCAGATGTTGTTTTTGTTGTTGTCCAACCCTGAGGTTTTCTAAACCTGTAACTATCACAGTCATAATCAATAGAGAGATCAATCATTATTGTCTTTTCTCCTGGTCTTCTTCAGGATATTAAAAAAAATAATAAAGGTGGTAAATGAAACGTGCCTTGCCTGGTCCATTATTAGTATCAGTATCAGTATTAGTATTAGTATTAGTATTATCAGTATTAGTATTATTAGTATTAGTATCAGTATTAGTATTAGTATCAGTATTAGTATTAGTATTAGTATTAGTATTATTAGTATTAGTATTATTAGTATTAGTATCAGTATTAGTATTATTAGTATCAGTATTATCAGTATTAGTATTATTAGTATCAGTATTATCAGTATTAGTATTATCAGTATCAGTATTAGTATTAGTATTAGTATTAGTATCAGTATTACTATTATTAGTATCAGTATTATCAGTATTAGTATTATTAGTATTAGTATTAGTATTGGTCGATTATCAGAGTGACAGAAATTTACTCTGCAATGAATTCAATTTAAGCAAAAATGCCACAAATTCACTGGTTCTTTCTCTGCAGAAGTAAATATTTTCTTGTTTTATTTCCCTTAAATAATTCTGAACTGAACATCTTTGGATTTGAATCAGTTTATCAGACAAAACATCAAGTTTCACTGTGTTTAGAAAAGTTTTTTTAAAAAGTGGGCATTTCTCAGCATTTTCTGACATTTTAACCAAACAAGTAATCTACTAATTCAAAACCAGGAAACTTAAAAGACCATGAAACAAACAAACCAAATAGAAAATCATTTTTTCAGCGGACAGGCCGCGTTTCAGATGAATGTCGATCTAATGTCTCATTATTTCCATCAGCAGCTCTTCTAAGTGTCTGAACGGTACGAGCCGTCCCTGAAGGCAGCACCGCGGTCAGGTGACCCGTCCAGGTAGATTCCAGGTTTGCTCAGAGACTGCAGGTGTGGCAGAGCACGTTTCCTGTTCACACAACAATCCAGGCGAGTTTTTCTCTGTGGTTTCTCATTAAACACTCATTAATTCACTCAGTTGGAGGAGGAATCAAAGAAACATTGAGGCTTTAGCAGAGCCAGAGGAGCCCAGAAGTGTATTACAACTAAGATCTTCAGTGTTTTCAAATGGGCATCAGATTTTTACTGAGGCTTCACTGTAAATGAGGAATCAGAGTTCAGATTCACAGAGCTCCTCCTCCTGGAGAGATTCAAAGCTCGATAAGCCCTCTGTCCTCTGAGGAAGTGACACTCAGACAGTCGTTGAGTCTCTGAGAGGTGAAATGGCGCAGAAAGGACTCCAGCTGGACCGTGAAACCCTCTCTTGTCCGGTCTGTCTGGATCTCCTGAGGGATCCGGTGGCGACTCCATGTGGTCACAACTACTGCACGAGCTGTATTAGAGCCCACTGGGATACAGAGGATGAGAAGGGGATCCACAGCTGCCCTCAGTGCAGGCAGACGTTCACACCGAGGCCTGTCCTGCTGAAAAACACCACGTTAGCAGCTGTAGTGGAGCAGCTGAAGAAGACGGGACTCCAGGCTGCTCCTGCTGATCACTGCTACGCTGGAGCTGAAGATGTGGCCTGTGATTTCTGCACTGGGAGGAAACTGAAAGCCCTCAAGTCCTGTCTGGTCTGTCTGGTGTCTTACTGTGAGCAACACCTGCAGCCTCACTATGAAGTGGCTGCATTAAAGAAACACAAGCTGGTGGAGCCGTCCAGGAAGCTCCAGGAGAACATCTGCTCTCGTCACGATGAGGTGATGAAGATGTTCTGCCGCACCGATCAGCAGAGTATCTGTTATCTCTGTTCTTTGGACCAACATAAAGGCCAGGACACAGTGTCAGCTGCAGCAGAGAGGACTGAGAGGCAGACAGAGCTGGAGAGGAGTCGCCTGAACATCCAGCAGAGGATCCAGGACAGAGAGAAAGACCTGAAGGAGCTCCAGCAGGAGGTGGAGGACATCTGCAGCTCTGCTGATGAAGCAGTGGAGCACGGCGAGAAGACGTTCACCGAGCTGATCCGTCTGATGGAGAGAAGGAGCTCTGAGCTGAAGCAGCAGGTCAGATCCCAGCAGGAAGCCGAAGTGAGTCGAGTCAAAGAGCTTCAGGAGGAGCTGGAGCAGGAGATCAGGGAGCTGAAGAGGAGGGACGCTGAGCTGGAGGAGCTCTCACACACAGAGGATCACAGCCAGTTTGTCCACAGCTACAGATCACTGCCAGCTCTCAGAGAGGACACACACTCATCCAGCATCAACATCCGTCCTCTGAGACACTTTGAGGACGTGACGGCTGCTGTGTCAGAGCTCAGAGAGAAACTACAGGACGCTCTGAGGGACCACTGGACAAACATCTCACTGACTGTGACTCAGGTGGACGTTTTACTGTCTCAACCAGAGCCCACGACCAGAGCTGGATTCTTAAGATATGCTCAACAGATCACACTGGATCCAAACACAGCTCATAGAAATCTGTTATTGTCTGAGGAGAACAGAAAAGTGACAAGAGTGAAAGAAGAACAGTCTTATTCTGATCATCCAGACAGATTCACTTACTGGGAACAGGTCCTGAGCAGAGAGAGTCTGACTGGACGTTGTTACTGGGAGGTGGAGTGGAGCGGGGAAGGAGTTGCTGTAGGAGTCACATACAAAAACATCAGCAGAGTCGGGAAGACAAACGACTGTAGGTTTGGACTCAATGACAAATCTTGGGCCTTTTATTATTACAACAACACTTGGAAGTTTTGGCACAACAACATAAACACTCCCATTTCAGGTCCTCGGTCCTCCAGACTGGGGGTGTACCTGGACCACAGAGCAGGTGTTCTGTCCTTCTACAGAGTCTCTGACACCATGACTCTCCTCCACAGAGTCCAGACCTGCTTCTCTCAGTCGCTCTACGCTGGACTTCATCCTTGCTTTTATGGATCCACTGCTGAGCTCGTTAAACTCAAGGAGTCAGACAGTGTTTGAGGGACACTGCCTTAAATTCTGTGTTCAGTTCTTTTTGTCCTCGTGTGTGTTGCTGACAGCTGATTGTAGGGACGTTTCTTTGCTCCACAGAGATCACCTGTCAATCAAACGCTGTGGGCGGGACTCTGCTGTGTTGTTCTGTAAGTGTGTGAGCGTCTTCAGGCGGCGCTCCTTCCTGTGTCTGTACACGCTGCTTCTACTTCCTGTCTGTCCGTCCTGTAGAGGGATCCCTCCTCTGCTCCTCCTCATCAGTCCTCTTTTCCTGATCTGAATCCAGGGTCTCAGGACAGAGAGTCTCTTTGTTATACAGGCGGAAAAACCTCCAGAGAGAAACTGTGTTTTGTGATTTTGGGCTTTATGAATAAAGTGTTGCTGATCAGATGTTGTTTTTGTTGTTGTCCAACCCTGAGGTTTTCTAACACTGTAACTATCACAGTCATAATCAATAGAGAGATCAATCATTATTGTCTTTTCTTCTGGTCTTCTTCAGGATATTAAAAAAAATAATAAAGGTGGTAAATGAAACGTGCCTTGTCTGGTCCATTATTAGTATTAGTATCAGTATTATTAGTATTAGTATTATTAGTATTAGTATCAGTATTATCAGTATTAGTATTATTAGTATCAGTATCAGTATCAGTGTTAGTATTATTATTCAGTTTATCAGACAAAACATCAAGTTTCACTGTGTTTAGAAAAGTTTTTTAAAAAGTGGGTATTTCTCAGCATTTTCTGACATTTTAACCAAACAAGTAATCTACTAATTCAAAACCAGGAAACTTAAAAGACCATGAAACCACTCAGCTGCATCAAACAGCCAAAACATCTGCATCCCATCATCCAAACTCCGTCAGAAACGGTCACTGATTTCACTCTGTTTTACTTGACATTTACGTCCTTTATTTTTCTCACCAAAACGGTGACGGGTAGCTGAGACATCAGTGCAGAGTGTAAATAATAACTACAAAAATGAACGATATCTATCCAAGTGCAATTATGCCATAACTTCTGTTAACCCCTTTCCTCGTGAGCAGGAACTTTATTTGCATTTTGGGGGGAAAAGTGTATTTCAAGCCTCACTTAGAGACATTTGTACCGTCACGTTGAACCAACAGATAATTCTTTTCTTTCTGTCCGTACTGTTCTCTGACCACTGCCAATATTAAGTGCCATGCAGTAGACTTTTCTTTATTGATTAGACTTTTCTTTATTGATCCCCCATGGGGGGAAATTCTCAAAACAAGAAAAGTTTGGAAGAGCTGCTGCAACTGGCTGCCACTCTCGTGGCACCATCTTGCCAATCCAGTATTTTTCCTCATGAATTTAAAAACAAATCCATCACCATCCCCCCACCCTGAAGGAAACCTCAGACTGGCTAACGACCTCAATGGCTTCTACTGTAGGTTTGAGAAGCAGTTCACACGTCCCAACCACACAATTGGACTCCCTGCAACCCCCACAGCCCCCATCAGACCCACCCGCCTGCACTAAGGATCTGTGAAGAGGATGTACAGTATATTCTGTATATGTTTGTGTGTGTGTGACCTCCAGGTCTGGGAGCAATGGCTGTATATAATAGTGCTGTTGTTACACCAGCCATGTACACACACTACTCACTAAAAGCTTGGGATATTCGGCTTTCAGGATGAACCTAAAATTCATTCTAACCTTTCCAGGTGAACTTAATGTGACCTTCTCTAAACCTTTGAATGCACATGTCCAACTGTTCAGTGTCTCAGTACTTTCTGCACCAGCTGCTGTTCTCTAACAAGAAGCTTAACAGCAACATTCACAACAGGTTTGATCCATGAATCCACCAATACATTTCCTGCTTCAGTTAGAATTGGTATTTAAACAGTCCTCCTCATCCTGCTGTTCACATTCTGACATCATGAGACCAAGACGACACCTAACAGTTGATCAACACAGAGACCGGAAGAGATACAGAGAGAGACCGGAAGAGACACAAAGATACCGGAAGAGATACAGAGAGAGACCGGAAGCTAGACCGAAAAAGTCACAAAAAGACAGAGAAGAGTCCCGGAGAGACCAGAAGAGTCGCGGAGAGACACAGAGAGACTGGAAGAGACACTTTTCTGTTCCGGTTTCTGTCCCAGCGGTGCAGCGCGCGGCCTGCTAGCAGCACTGTAGCATCAGGAGTGTGTGGATGTAGCCAGGTCTCTGTGATGGTGAGCACACAACAACCACCAACACAGTGATTTCCAGCCAGTTGCAGCTTTTGTGTACTTTGGATCTGGCTTTGGTGAGTTAGAGGCTCGGCAGCGGAGGTTTGAGTGGCTGCTTCCTTAGCCGAGCCAGTAGCACCGCGGCCCCGCTCTTGCTTCCTCTCGCGCCGCCGTCTGCGTCGCCTGCCGGACCCGAAAACAATCCACGGAGATCCCGCTGGTCGGGCTATCACTTCTAAAGCAGTGAAACTCAGACAGTCGTTGAGTCTCTGAGAGGTGAAATGGCGCAGAAAGGAGTCCAGCTGGACCGTGAAGCCTTCTTCTGTCCGGTCTGTCAGGATCTCCTGAGGGATCCGGTGACGACTCCATGTGGTCACAACTACTGCACGAGCTGTATTAGAGCCCACTGGGATACAGAGGATGAGAAGGGGATCCACAGCTGCCCTCAGTGCAGGCAGACGTTCACACCGAGGCCTGTCCTGCTGAAAAACACCATGTTAGCAGCTGTAGTGGAGCAGCTGAAGAAGACAGGACTCCAGGCTGCTCCTGCTGATCACTGCTACGCTGGAGCTGAAGATGTGGCCTGTGATTTCTGCACTGGGAGGAAACTGAAAGCCCTCAAGTCCTGTCTGGTCTGTCTGGTGTCTTACTGTGAGCAACACCTGCAGCCTCACTATGAATCAGCTGCCTTTAAGAAACACAAGCTGGTGGAGCCGTCCAGGAAGCTCCAGGAGAACATCTGCTCTCGTCACGATGAGGTGATGAAGATGTTCTGCCGCACCGATCAGCAGAGTATCTGTTATCTCTGCTCTGAGGACCAACATAAAGGCCACGACACAGTGTTAGCTGCAGGAGAGAGGACTGAGTGGCAGCCAGAGCTGACGATGAGTCGCCTGAACATCCAGCGGAGGATCCAGGACAGAGAGAAAGACCTGAAGGAGCGCCAGCTGGAGGTGGTAGCCATCAGCTACTCTGTTGATGAAGCAGTGGAGCACGGCGAGAAGACGTTCACTGAGCTGATCCGTCTGATGGAGAGAAGGAGCTCTGAGCTGAAGCAGCAGGTCAGATCCCAGCAGGAAACTGAAGTGAATCGAGTCAAAGCGCTTCAGGAGGAGCTGGAGCAGGAGATCAGGGAGCTGAAGAGGAGGGACGCTGAGCTGGAGGAGCTCTCACACACAGAGGATCACAGCCAGTTTGTCCACAGCTACAGATCACTGCCAGCTCTCAGAGATGACACACACTCATCCAGCATCAACATCCGTCCTCTGAGACACTTTGAGGACGTGACGGCTGCTGTGTCAGAGCTCAGAGAGAAACTACAGGACGCTCTGAGGGACCACTGGACAAACATCTCACTGACTGTGACTCCGGTGGACGTTTCACTGTATCAACCAGAGCCCACGACCAGAGCTGGATTCTTAGAATATGCTCAACAGCTCACACTGGATCCAAACACAGCTAATAGAGAGCTCTTATTGTCTAAGAGGAACAGAAAGGCAACAAGCGTGAAAGAAAAACAGCCTTATTCTGATCATCCAGAGAGATTCACCTTTTGGTCTCAGGCCCTGAGCAAAGAGAGTCTGACTGGACGTTGTTACTGGGAGGTGGCGTGGAAAGGGGTCGGAATTGCCGTAGGAGTCGCATACAAAAACATCGGCAGAGCCGAGTCATCATACGACTGCCTGCTTGGACTCAATGACCAATCTTGGGCCTTATATTATACCAAAAAAGATCATGAGTTTTGGCACAACAACATCAACACTCCCGTCTCAGGTCCTCGGTCCTCCAGACTGGGGGTGTACCTGGACCACAGAGCAGGTGTTCTGTCCTTCTACAGAGTCTCTGACACCATGACTCTCCTCCACAGAGTCCGGACCTGCTTCACTCAGCCGCTCTACGCTGGACTTCATCCTTCCTGTTATGGATGCACTGCTGAGTTTGTTAAACTCAAGGAGTCAGGCATTGTTTGGGCGACACTGCCTTAAATTCTGTGTTCAGTTCTTTTTGTCCTCGTGTGTGTTGCTGACAGCTGATTGTAGGGACGTTTCTTTGCTCTACAGCAGGGGTCGGCAACCTTCACTGCTCAAAGAGCCATTTGGTCCCGTGTCCCACAGAAAAGAAAACACCGGAAGCCACAAAATCCATCTGAAATTCAAAATGAAGATAACACTGCATATATTGTTTTTTCCCTTTCTGTTATGTATAAACAAACTACAGTGTGTTGCTTTGTAATCAATGGACTGCTACAGAGAAATGAAATGACATTTCTGAGTGCAACAAAACCATTTTGAAAAAGACGCTGGGTTGAAGGTTACTTTTAAATAAAATACACAATGTCTATTTTTGTCCTTCTTGTATTTAACGAGCTTAAATGATTTTGTGCCTTCATTCTTTTACTGCCAACCTGAATAACAAATGGACTACTTTACTGAACAATGGGGGAAAAAAATGAATATATGCAAAAGAATAGATAATTAAAATCTTCCTCTTACTTGGGTATTGTGATTTTAGCTGCTGAACCTCAGCGAACAGCGTCTACATGTCATCTTTTTAACATACGGTTGTCCCATTTTTGGGAGTACTTTAATTTACTACACATCAGTACAACCCTTTCTTAATATGTATAGATTCATGCCTTTACTAATGAAATAAATTGCCTTCGGAATACATGAACACAAATGAAATCACCTTTTTTTTGTATCGAAATAAATATACAATTTGGCAGAAATATATACAGAAAGGAACAATTTGCATATAAAAACATTTCCACTGATTTCCCTGGGAAAGAAAGTTTGCTTCCGGGTTTCCGGGTAGGACGCGAGTGAAATTACCGTAATGACGCCATATTGGCTGTAAAGCGCAACGTCTCAGCTTTCAGAAACCGTTGGAGTTTTTCCGAAAGCACAAACTGTGACGGAATTACGGTAATCCAGAGCCGGTGGGCCCGTCAGGTTTTAGAGTTAAAATAGTCATTATTTAGTTTTCAAAGCCACAAGGAGCCGCAGCAAAGGGATAAAAAGAGCCACATACGGCTCCGGAGCCTCGGGTTGACGAGCCCTGCTCCACATAGATCACCTGTCAATCAAATACTGTGGGCGGGACTCAGGCGGCGCTCCTTCCTGTGTCTGTACACGCTGCTTCTACTTCCTGTCTGTCCGTCCTGTAGAGGGATCCCTCCTCTGCTCCTCCTCATCAGTCCTCTTTTCCTGATCTGAATCCAGGGTCTCAGGACAGAGAGTCTCTTTGTTATACAGGCGGAAAAACCTCCTGAGAGAAACTGTGTTTTGTGATTTTGGGCTTTATTAGATTAGATTAGTCTTTATTTATCCCACTGTGGGGAAATTCACAGTCAGCAGAAGTTCACACATACACACATACTAGGTAAAAGTATAAATATATAAAAAATAAGATATAAAAAAGGAAAATATATATATATAGATACATATACAGTATATACAAAAAAAATTAATAAAGTGTTGCTGATCAGATGTTGTTTTTGTTGTTGTCCAACCCTGAGGTTTTCTAAAACTGTAACTATCACAGTCATAATCAATAGAGAGATCAATCATTATTGTCTTTTCTTCTGGTCTTCTTCAGGATATTAAAAAAAATAATAAAGGTGGTAAATGAAACGTGCCTTGCCTGGTCCATCATTAGTATTAGTATCAGTATCAGTGTTAGTGTCTATTAGTATCAGTATTAGTATTATTATTTCAGTTTATCAGACAAAACATCAAGTTTCACTGTGTTTAGAAAAGTTTTTTAAAAAGTGGGCATTTCTCAGCATTTTCTGACATTTTAACCAAACAAGTAATCTACTAATTCAAAACCAGGAAACTTAAAAGACCATGAAACCACTCAGCTGCATCAAACAGCCAAAACATCTGCATCCCATCATCCAAACTCCGTCAGAAACGGTCGCTGATTTCACTCTGTTTGTGTCTGTGAAAAGTGTATTTCAAGCCTCACTTAGAGACATTTGTACCGTCACGTTGAACCAACAGATAATTCTTTTCTTTTTGTCCGTACTGTTCTCTGACCACTGCCAATATTAAGTGCCATGCAGTAGACTTTTCTTTATTGATTAGACTTTTCTTTATTGATCCCCCATGGGGGGAAATTTTCAAAACAAGAAAAGTTTGGAAGAGCTGCTGCAACTGGCTGCCACTCTCGCGGCACCATCTTGCCGATCCAGTATTTTTCCTCATGAATTTAAAAACAAATCCATCACCATCCCCCCACCCTGAAGGAAACCTCAGACTGGCTGACGACCTCAACGGCTTCTACTGTAGGTTTGAGAAGCAGTTCACACGTCCCAACCACACAATTGGACTCCCTGCAACCCCCACAGCCCCCATCAGACCCACCCGCCTGCACTAAGGATCTGTGAAGAGGATGGGCGCCGGCTCTTTCAGAGACAAAAGATCAGGAAGGCTCCAGGACCTGATGGTGTGTCCCCCTCCTGCCTGAGAGTCTGTGCTGAACAGCTGCCCCCCACCTGCACACAGATCTTCAACCGGTCACTAGAGATGTGTGAAGTACCCTCGTGCTTTAAACGCTCCACCATCATCCCGGTCCCCAAGAAGCCCTCCATCACAGGATTAAATGACTACAGGCTCAAATGGATCAAACCTGTTGTGAATGTTGCTGTTAAGCTTCTTGTTAGAGAACAGCAGCTGGTGCAGAAAGTACTGAGACACTGAACAGTTGGACATGTGCATTCAAAAGTTTAGAGAAGGTCACATTAAGTTCACCTGGAAAGGTTAGAATGCATTTTAGGTTCATCCTGAAATTTCACCTGAAAGCTGAATATCCCTAACTTTTTGTGAGTAGTGTATATATATATTTATGGCAGTAATGATGACAACAGTACGCTCCCTCGGCAGGAAAAAGGGTGATGAACGGCAACATTCACAACAGGTTTGATCCATGAATCCACCAATACATTTCCTGCTTCAGTTAGAATTGGTATTTAAACAGTCCTCCTCATCCTGCTGTTCACATTCTGACATCATGAGACCAAGACGACACCTAACAGTTGATCAACACAGAGACCGGAAGAGATACAGAGAGAGACCGGAAGAGACACAGAGATACCGGAAGAGGTACAGAGAGAGACCGGAAGAGACACAGAGATACCGGAAGAGGTACAGAGAGAGACCGGAAGCTAGACCGAAAAAGTCACAAAAAGGCAGAGAAGAGTCCCGGAGAGACCAGAAGATTGTCGGAGAGACCAGAAGAGTCGCGGAGAGACACAGAGAGACTGGAAGAGACACTTTTCTGTCCCAGCGGTGCAGCGCGCGGCCTGCTAGCAGCACTGTAGCATCAGGAGTGTGTGGATGTAGCCAGGTCTCTGTGATGGTGAGCACACAACAACCACCAACACAGTGATTTCCAGCCAGCTGCAGCTCCGGATCGTCCGTTTTGTGTACTTTGGATCTGGCTTTGGTGAGTTAGAGGCTCGGCAGCGGAGGTTTGAGTGGCTGCTTCCTTAGCCGAGCCAGTAGCACCGCGGCCCCGCTCTTGCTTCCTCTCGCGCCGCCGTCTGCGTCGCCTGCCGGACCCGAAAACAATCCACGGAGATCCCGCTGGTCGGGCTATCACTTCTAAAGCAGTGAAACTCAGACAGTCGTTGAGTCTCTGAGAGGTGAAATGGCGCAGAAAGGAGTCCAGCTGGACCGTGAAACCCTCTCTTGTCCGGTCTGTCTGGATCTCCTGAGGGATCCGGTGACGACTCCATGTGGTCACAACTACTGCACGAGCTGTATTAGAACCCACTGGGATACAGAGGATGAGAAGGGGATCCACAGCTGCCCTCAGTGCAGGCAGACGTTCACACCGAGGCCTGTCCTGCTGAAAAACACCATGTTAGCAGCTGTAGTGGAGCAGCTGAAGAAGACAGGACTCCAGGCTGCTCCTGCTGATCACTGCTACGCTGGAGCTGAAGATGTGGCCTGTGATTTCTGCACTGGGAGGAAACTGAAAGCCCTCAAGTCCTGTCTGGTCTGTCTGGTGTCTTACTGTGGGCAACACCTGCAGCCTCACTATGAATCAGCTGCCTTTAAGAAACACAAGCTGGTGGAGCCGTCCAGGAAGCTCCAGGAGAACATCTGCTCTCGTCACGATGAGGTGATGAAGATATTCTGCCGCACCGATCAGCAGAGAATCTGTTATCTCTGTTCTTTGGACCAACATAAAGGCCACGACACAGTGCTTGCTGCAGCAGAGAGGACTGAGAGGCAGACAGAGCTGGAGAGGAGTCGTCTGAACATCCAGCAGAGGATCCAGGACAGAGAGAAAGACCTGAAGGAGCTCCAGCAGGAGGTGGAGGACATCAGCAGCTCTGCTGATAAAGCAGTAAAGCACAGTGAGAAGATGTTCACTGAGCAGATCCGTCTGATGAAGAGAAGGAGCTCTGAGCTGAAACAGCAGGTCAGATCCCAGCAGGAAGCTAAAGTGAGACGAGTCATAGAGATTCAGGAGGAGCTGGAGCAGGAGATCGGGGAGCTGAAGAGGAGGGACGCTGAGCTGGAGGAGCTCTCACACACAGAGGATCACAGCCAGTTTGTCCACAGCTACAGATCACTGCCAGCTCTCAGAGAGGACACACACTCATCCAGCATCAACATCTGTCCTCTGAGTCACAATAAGGATGTGAAGGCTGCTGTGTCAGAGCTCAGAGAGAAACTAGAGCACGCTCTGAGGGACGACTGGACAAACATCTCACTGACTGTGACTCAGGTGGACGTTTTACTGTGTCAACCAGAGCCCACGACCAGAGCTGGATTCTTAGAATATGCTCAACAGCTCACACTGGATCCAAACACAGTTGGTATGAAGCTGTTATTGTCTGAGGAGAACAGAAAAGCATCAAAATTAGAAGAAGAAGTGTCTTATTCTTATCACCCAGAGAGATACTGTTGCAGGGAACAGGTCATTAGCAGAGAGAGTCTGACTGGACGTTGTTACTGGGAGGTGGAGTGGAGCGGGGAAAAAGTTGGTGTAGCAGTCACATACAAAAACATCAGCAGAAGTACAAATGACAGAGAGAACGATGTGTTTGGACTCAATGGCAAATCCTGGGCCTTATCTTATGGCAAAAAAGAGAGTGCATTTTTGCACAACAAGATCAAAACTCCCATCTCAGTCCCTTGGTCCTCCAGACTGGGGGTGTACCTGGACCACAGAGCAGGTGTTCTGTCCTTCTACAGAGTCTCTGACACCATGACTCTCATCCACAGAGTCCGGACCTGCTTCTCTCAGCCGCTCTACGCTGGACTTAGTTCTTCCTATTTTAGAGCCTCTGCTGAGCTCGTTAAACTCAAGGAGTCAGACAGTGTTTGAGGGACACTGCCTTAAATTCTGTGTTCAGTTCTTTTTGTCCTCGTGTGTGTTGCTGACAGCTGATTGTAGGGACGTTTCTTTGCTCCACAGAGATCACCTGTCAATCAAACGCTGTGGGCGGGACTCTGCTGTGTTGTTCTGTAAGTGTGTGAGCGTCTTCAGGCGGCGCTCCTTCCTGTGTCTGTACACGCTGCTTCTACTTCCTGTCTGTCCGTCCTGTAGAGGGATCCCTCCTCTGCTCCTCCTCATCAGTCCTCTTTTCCTGATCTGAATCCAGGGTCTCAGGACAGAGAGTCTCTTTGTTATACAGGCGGAAAAACCTCCTGAGAGAAACTGTGTTTTGTGATTTTGGGCTTTATGAATAAAGTGTTGCTGATCAGATGTTGTTTTTGTTGTTGTCCAACCCTGAGGTTTTCTAAAACTGTAACTATCACAGTCATAATCAATAGAGAGATCAATCATTATTGTCTTTTCTTCTGGTCTTCTTCAGGATATTAAAAAAAATAATAAAAGGGTAAATGAAACGTGCCTTGCCTGGTCCATTATTAGTATTAGTATCAGTATTGGTCGATTATCGGAGTGACAGAAAGTTACTCTGCAACGAATTCAATTTAAACAAAAATGCCACAAATTCACTTGTTCTTTCTCTGCAGATGTGAATATTTTCTTTTATTTCCCTTAAATAATTCTGAACTGAACATCTTTTTAAAGGCATTTCTCAGCATTATCTGACATTTTAACTATCACTAATTCAAAACCAGGAGACGATGAAACAAACAAACCAAATAGAAAATCATTTTTTGAGCGGACAGGCCGCGTTTCAGATGAATGTCGATTAATTCACTGAAGTGTCTGAACGGTACGAGCCGTCCCTGAAGGCAGCACCGCGGTCAGGTGACCCGTCCAGGTAGATTCCAGGTTTGCTCAGAGACTGCAGGTGTGGCAGAGCACGTTTCCTGTTCACACAACAATCCAGGTGAGGTTTTTCTCTGTAGCTTCTCGTTAACTTCTTCTCTTTGGACGCATCTGTGTTAGAAACAGATTGTTCAGGATTCAGAACAGGTTTGTGTTTTTATAGAAAGACTGATTATTCCTCTCCTTTCTTTTCTTTTACTCCTGAAGCAGGCGAAAAGGTAAAGCAAGAATTTCCTACTGTTCATCTGAACAAATGACAATAAAGCAATTGGATTGAATTGGTGAACTTTTAAAATAAAATATCTCTGGCATCCATATTATTTCCAGTTTATAGTTAATAATCATATTCAGATGGAGAGAAAAGCTCTTTTCTTTGTTTAATTCTAACTTTCTGTGATGCAGTAATGAAGCTTTATGGAGGCCGAAGGGTTCATTATTATTTACTTTACATTCATCAGAGCAGCTAAGCAAACACGAAGAGGATGTTAATGTTTACAGGATGTTAATGTTAACAGGCGCTGCACAGCAAATGTATCATATTTATTATAATATAGCAATATTACACAGCTGCTGTTAGACAGGAAATCATGTCACACATCCTAAGCTTGACTTTATGACTGCTTTGTACTTTTATTATTATTTTTTATTAATGTAATGATTTCTAATTTGTTAGAGCAGCCAAATGTCTCAGTAGCAGAGTTCAACAGGACCAAAATAGCAATGATGATCCACTGATTGATCTTTTTCCTGCCTTTAAAGCATATAAACACATAAAGTGCATGAACTCTTTTGAATATTTGCTGTATATTTCCACAGAGGAGCCTCCTGTTGTCATCATGGCGTCTTTATGGGTGAGTCAAAGTCTGTGCTTTTTATTTTACAAGCAGGTTTTCATTGATTTGTGCATTTTAAATGAAACTAAACTGATGAATACTCTGCAGGATGACTTGGAGAGTCTTGTGGATTCACCCTCTTCCTTCTCGGCAACAGTAAGTCAGGCCAAAACTTTTCTGGTGGCTTTTTTTCATTATTATTATTTGATATTATTAACACAGGTGTGCTCCTCAGACTGGAGAGAGAGGAACCATCAAACCCAAAGCAGACTTTGATGCAGGAGAAGATGCTGTAGCTCTGAGGAAGGCCATAGAAGGACTAGGTACACACACACACACACACACACACACACACACACACACTATCTCTAATAATAATTAACATAGTATGCTAACATGCTACATTTAGGGTGCTAATATGCTGTAAGTAACAAGACCACCACACAGGAAACACTTTTATAGACACTTTACTTACGGTAAGTAACTAATGTTAGAAATACTAAAGCACTTTTAGCAATATGGTGGCTGTGAACACGTTAAACATACAAAATGTTTTATACAGTCTGTGGTTAAAATGCTATTATCACAATGCTAACATGCTAAGAAGTAGCTATTAGCTTCCTTACAGTATTACAGTAAGTCTGTTAGCATGCTAACATTAGTTCACTATCTTGCTACACTGCTGTGCAAAGCAGAGAAACTACATTAATTTGACTTTCTGGCACCTGCTAGACCATATAATGACTTCTTATTTCCTAGATATGATAATAATAATAATAATATAAGCTCTGTGTGTAAAATTGTCACCGATGCTACCTAGCTAGCTAGGGAGATAAACATAGCTACGGCTAGCCTTGCCTGAAGCTAAAACCAGATTGACTGATTTATTTCCTCCTAGCTGTGATCTGCAATAGAATACAACATCGATTTTGTGAATTTTGATGAACAAACACGACATACATTGGTAAAAGTTTACCGTTAACTAGCCTAAATAAGGCTAGCTAAAGCAAACTAGCTTAGCCGAGTGGCTAGCGCTAACTGCCGTCTTAGCTGTTTATATTGTGGAATTCTTACAGTTTGATTAAGCTACCACACATCTAAATGCATTCAATTGTGAATTTATTCATTTTATTGACTTAAATGTGAATATTATAAACAGACACTAGTGAAACAGCAGTACACCGACTTCCTGTGGATGGTAATCAAAATATTTCCTTGACAAAAAATGAGAAAGGGCAGGTTTTGTTCTGCAGTGTCTGAGTATTTGAGGCCTTACTGGTTCCAGGCAAGACTTTTCTAACCTTTT
Organism: Pempheris klunzingeri; assembly: GCF_042242105.1. Taxonomy (NCBI): domain Eukaryota; kingdom Metazoa; phylum Chordata; class Actinopteri; order Acropomatiformes; family Pempheridae; genus Pempheris; species Pempheris klunzingeri. Next base: position 1,870,373 of record NC_092018.1, on the reverse strand, counting down.
CTGCATCTGTAGTTACTGTTTTTTTGTCTTTTAATGAGCAGTGCCAAAGACTGTATATGATTCAGTACAGACAAACGTTTCAGTTCAGCTCAAAGCACAACTAAAGCTGTGTTCAGGCTGTAAACATGTTTTTTATGTGTCCCCACTCATGTTTCTATTATAAAATCTTTCAGGCACCACAGAGAAGACTTTGATTGACATTTTGACCCGTCGAAGCAGCGCTCAGAGGCAGCTCATCTGCGACGCTTATCAGGAAGCCACTGGCAGAGTAAGAGATCAGAGTCTTTAAAACACAACTCAGAAGAAGAGCTTTTTGTGTGCTGCTTGTTGTCGTGAGAAATGAAACGACTACACTGAAACTATAACCTCACCCTGTGCATGGTAGGAAAAATGTAACCCTGACGTCCAAGGCAAGGCAAATTTATTTGCATAGCCCCTTTCAGACACGAGGCAATTCAACGTGCTTTACAGCGACATAAAACACAACAAATACAAGACGGACGAACATTAAATTGCATGTAAAAGCTAATAAAAGCACAAGTAAACAAATAGTCAAAGCATGAGAGAAGATGCGTTAAAAGACAATAAAAGCACGTGGATAAGGACGTTATGGAGCTCTATTATTGGAAAGCAGTGATGTTTTCAGGCCTGATTTAACCTTGCTGACAGTTCTAGCAGAGCTCAGGTGTTCAGGTTCCACAGGTGAGCAACACCGTTTTTTCTTCTTCTTTGGTGTCACACGTGTTGAATTACAGCTCTCAGCACGATGCCAGAAATGATTATTTCCTACTGTGAGAGTTATCATCCATTACAGCACGTCGTTTGACTGAAGCGCCACCAGATCTAACGTTAAAACATTGTTTTGTGCAGCTTTAATTCGATATTCAATGACCCCATTTTGTGTGTTTACTCAGCTGAGAAGTCTTTGTTCAGCCCTCATGGGTGATATTTGCATGGGTGTGGTTGTCTGTCGCCTCTGACGTGCTGTATTTACATCACAGGCGTTACTGGAGGACCTGAAAGGGGACACCCACGGTGACTTTGAGGACCTGCTGGTGGCGCTCGTCACCCCTCCCGCAGTGTTCGACTGCCATGAAGTGATGCGAGCCATGAAAGTCAGTTTGTCTCACTTTCATCATCTGCTCTCTGATGGCCTGATTAACATCACAAACAAATACTGTTATTGAAAATTACACAGCAGCATCTTCTTCCCAGTGGTGAAATCACAGCTAGATCATAACTCTTTTAAGCTGTAGCTCAGTAACATGGCCGACACTAAGGTCAATAAGGCTGCTCCTCGTCTCTTACCTCACAAATAACCATCAGTGGACTCTCCTCGTGTAGTTTGACTCTCCATTAGTACTGTTCACCACTTTTTACGATCTTCCATTGCAACCTTCATAGTCCGCTTGTCTTGGATATTTTCTGTTGCGTTCTCTTGCTTTGTTTTCCCTAAATGAAATTTGCTTTTTTCGTTTGTCTTGCGTCTTGAAATCTTTCTCTAATAAGGAGAGAAAGATACTTGAAACAACATGTAGGAACACACTGAGATAATATCTAACCCTGGTCCAGTTGAGTTCATCCTGAAAAAGAAGCTCCTTCAGAAAGAGAGATGTGATTTCATACGTCAGAGAACCCTAAAAGCATTTGGATTTCAAATTAAATGTGTAGCTTTAAATGTTGTTTAAGCTCTTCGGTTCTCTCATGTATTACTGGTTAATTTAAGCTCCGTCTGGTCTTTCAGTGAACTTTACACTTGGTGTGGTTCAGTCAGTCGGCTCCATGTGGTGAAGTAACTGTGTGATGTTGCAGGGAGTGGGCACCCAAGACAGCACCTTGATTGAAATCTTTGCCTCCAGATCCAACCAACAAATCAAAGCTCTCACTGAAGTCTATCTGACAGGTAAAGAAGGAGAGTTAAAACGTGATGTGACACCTGTGCTGCTGCATTCGGGCTACTGTGGGTAAAAAAGGAGACGGCTACAAACTCTGAATTTATGAGAAAAAGTGGGAAATTCACAGGAAAAATAGTGTTTTTGTCTGAAAACTCGGTTCTTTTCACAGTTTGAATTTCCTGTTTTGTGATTCGTGTAATTTTATGATAATTTTCTCCACAGAAACGGAGAAGAAGTTGACACTTGACCTGAAGTCTGAAGTTTCAGGAGACTTTTCCAAAGCGCTGCTACTCCTGGCCGAGGTTTATTAGATATAAAGGAAAAAGTCTATCTACAATATAATCATTCTTGTATGAATCTGGTCACACTTATATCACATTTTTCTTTCCTTTTTAATTCTTCCCTCTGAGAGAATTTCAGAAAAATAACTAAATACATACATTTGGAAATTAAAAAACAAGATAGAATGAAAGTAATAAACAAAAGGGACAAAGGAAAGCTTATATCTATAATGGTGAAGATTCAAAACAGGTCATCATCTTAATAGTATAAACACACTTTGAACAATGTGTCTCTGCACAACAACAGTCTATAAATGTGAGCGAACAGCTGATCTGAATGACTCTTCTGCTGCTGTTTCCAGGCCAAGAGGGACGAGAGCACCGCAGTGGACGCAGAGAAGGCAAAAGAGGACGCCAAGGTGCAGGATGATGCCTGTTTGGGCGTCTTTACAGGGAAAATATAAGCTGTAAGCGTCTCTCTTTATGTTGACTTTATCTTTTGCTTTCTACTCAGACCCTGTACGATGCCGGGGAGAAGAAATGGGGCACCGATGAATCTAAATTTGTTGAAATCCTCTGCCAAAGAAGCATACCTCAACTGAGACAAAGTACGTCGTGCTAGGATCAAATTATTCTCACAAATCTGTGGCAGGTTTGGAATAGTTGTGAAACGAGGCTCCATTATTTCATGCAGCTCTTGTTGAATACAAGAACATCAGTGGAAAGACCCTCCAACACAGCATAGAAGAAGAGATGTCAGGGGAGCTGGAAGAGCTACTGGTGGCTATCGGTAAGTTAATCTGCTCCCTGATTTACCGTGCAGGACTTTTAATGTTGCTGTATTTCATATTATGTGGACAAAACATTGTGGTAAGCCTCCACAGAAGAGCAGCAGACTGATGTCCATGTTTCTGGTATTAGGCTTCGGGTGTCCAACATACAGTACAGGAGTACTGACATCAGTAAAGTCTGAAATAAGAAAGTATTTTGGATATTAATGTTCAACATGCTACGAGTGACAAGAAGCCTAAACTATTAGAGATCACACAAGCTTTACCGCCAGCTCTAGAAACAGTAAATAACATTATTATTATTATTATGTTGTTATTTCAAGTTTGTCATTTAATCATTTATAACAGAATCTGTGTAATAAGTTTCTACTAAAATGTGAAATGGGCTGGACTGAACTGTGGGACTGTAACAAACATCTAAAAACTATTGATTATAGCTTCATCAAATGTTACTTAAATAGATATTTAGCAACGAAACTGTTTTCCTTCATTTTCTCTTCATCTGAAGCTGTATTTTTGTGTTAATGCTCTTTGTAACCACATGTTTTCTACGTTTCCCCCCAGTGAAATGTGTGAAAAGTGTACCGGCCTACTTTGCAGAGCGGCTGTATGAGAGCATGAAGGTGAATATACTGTTTTGACAGCTGCAGATGATTGAACAGACACAAACAGGAAGAAACCATATCCAGTTCGTAGCAGCATAGTGATTAAAAGAAAAGATCTCGTGTGTCGTTCTAACGAGAAACTTTCCCAAAATAGTGACTCAGTGTCTCAAAATAACCAGAAACTCATTAAGGCCTGTGTTATGCATATTTTGAGAATGTTACTAAGATACTAAGACATTATTATTTAGAGTGTTTTCACCACTTTGCCATCAGACAGCCCTTATCGACGGGGAACTGAAGCCTCTGTATAGTGCTGTCTTCAAAGACACCAGACTCCATTGACAAAATCAGGAATTTAATCTCACAGAAGAGAGGAGCTGCTGGAGCACGGCTGCCTTGCTTGGTTGTTTGTGTTATTGTGTGGTGAGGTGTTTTAAAGGGTTAATCTAACTCAGACCCTTTTAAAATCCATCCATTATCTACACCACTTATCCTTCAGGGTTGTGGGGGGGGGGGGCTGGAGCAGGCTGGGTCTCTGCTGACTTTGGACAAGAGTTGGGGTACACTGTGGACACACACACACACACACACCTACGGGCATCTCAGAGTCACCAGTTAACCTGTGTGTCTTCGGACTGTGGGAGGAACATCACCTCCCCCCTTTTTAAAACTGAGCCTTTAAAATGATTGTTTTTGTCAATGGAGTCTGGTGGCTTGGAAGAGAGGATAGATGGTACAGAATAGATACATAAACGGCTCTCTGACGGCGAGGTGAGGCAGTGACATTAACTAAAGTCTGTTTTCCTGCCAGTTTAATCTCTTACCTCTTCTGCCCTGCTTGCTTCCTCGTCGTCAGGGCGGCGGAACAGACGAGTCGACTCTGAACCGCGTCATGGTGAGCCGGTCTGAGGTCGATCTGCTGGACGTCCGAGCCGAGTTCAAGAAACTCTACGAGTACTCTCTGCACTCCGCCATCGAGGTGAGGAGCTTCATCACAGTTTAACCTAAGAGGAATGATTCTGGGCACCTTGTAGTCCAATGAAACAGTATAGATTATATAGAACAGTGTTCGTAGAGAGCCTGAGCGTGATCAGAGGATTTGACTGGCCTCTGTGGAGCTACTGCACTGAAGTATTGTTTCATTTGGCACTTTGATACCTGTGAAGATGAATATGTATGAACAACACAAGAGCCAAGAGGTAGACAAAATGACTAATCTTCTCATATTACACCAAACTAATCTCTAACATTTGAAATAACATCTAATGGGATTATATTAACCCTTCAGTATGCTCTCAAAGAAAGGGACAGGCCTTCTGAAAGTGGGACTTTTTCCTATCTGGGTCTTTAGTTTGCACCTTGTGGTTGACCAGGAGGCCAAACAGACACCACCTACCTGTTGCAGCCGAAGAGGCAATCAGAGGAGCTGTTAGCCGCTGCTCCGCTAGCTTCTGTAGCTCAATGCAGTTTCAAGTCTTTCTGGAATAGTGAAAGTGTTTCAAGGGTTTTTTTTAATCTGTATCAGATAAGGGAGAGTCTTTTATAGCACTTCCTGGTAGAATTTGCAACCTTAATGATTTTAACAAATTTAAGGGAGAACTCTGGTATTTTATAATGTGGGACCTACTTATTTGCACATATCCTGTCTGTCTAAATGACTGGTAGCTGCTAAAAGTGTCGGAGTGGGTCCAGACATGTACCTCAGCCAGCAGCTGATCACAGCAGGTCCACTAAAAGAGCTTGTTTGATCCACTGACAGGCTCAGAGTGTTATTCTAAATGTGTGACAGCTTTATGGAAAGTTAGAAAAATTATATGAAAGCTACAGGTCACGCTTTATGTCCAGGTCCTTGTGTGAAGCTTTAATGAGTTAATGAGGCTCTTTAAAGTCCTTCTACGATACTTGGCAGTGTTAAGTGTTAATAACAGCATCATCAGCATGTTTAGTATTAGAGGACATTTCTAAAAACTCCTTCACAGTTGATTGACTACCTGAGCAGTTGCATAGTCGACTGTTAATAAGTGCATAACACAGTACGTATCAATAATAAAACAACTAAAAGAGCTTTAACAGTGACTAATGGCGCTTTTCCATCACACAGTTTTACCTCCACTCGACTCGACTTGACTCGGTTTGGTTGGTTTTCCATTACAGTAGCGTTCCTCCTCAAAGTGGGGGGGTCGTCATAACAAAGTGGCCCGAAACTCTGGTGGTGTAATTTGTATACGGCACAAACACAAACACAACTGAGGACGTGGAGCGTTTGGTTTGTGTGGATCCGTTCACCTCGTTCACAGGAATAATAAAAACTGTTTCCAGGTTTTAAAGACGGAGGGTTTGATTCTTGTGAACGAGTCGCTCTCATGACTCATCCAGTGACGTCACTCCCTGATTGGCCAATCGGTGGCCTGCAGTCTGGTGACGTCACATTTTCAGCTCGACTCAGCTCGTTTGGAACCCCGACTGAGGAGGTACTAAAATAGACCATGGTACCAGGTAGTATCACCTGGTGGAGAACCAGAAAGGTCGAGTCGAGTCGAGTAGGTGCTGGTGGAAAAGTGCCAATAGTTAATTAATAAAAGACAGAAGAGACAGTTTATAAACTACCTTCTCTCTGTATCTGCAACCGTGCAGTCTATAAATTGTTAAGGAGTTATAAATGTCTTTATAATCTCACAATAAACGTGTTATTATGATTATTCTAACACTTACACAGTCTAATAATGTTAATAAGTCACTAAAGCTGCTCTAACGCTCCGCTGTGGATTCTCTGGACCTTCGCTTGTGTTGCTGTGTCCTGCAGTCAGACCTGTCGGGGGACCACGGGGACTGTGTGAAGGCCATCTGTGGGGGAGACGACTAACTGTAACACCTGGGGGGGGGGGCACCAAGAGGAAAATCTGCTCTGTCGCACTTCTTTCAGCTTCAAACCTTCAAACCACTAACGTTAAACTGGTTTAGAGTCACGTGCTCGTCATTAAAGATGGAGTCTGAACATGAACGTCTCAAGCGAAGGTTTAATGTGAAACTCTGTTTTGTTTCAGTCTGATTGCCGAGGGAATTATGAAAAGACTCTGCTTAAGATTTGTGGAGGAGATGATGAGTCCTAACGTCAGCTTCCACTGCACACTTTGAGCTTTTCACTGTTACACTTCACTGCATTTAAGTAAGAGCTATACGTCCTATTTAAATGAATATTTAATGTACGATCAGTTTCTAGAATGTGATGCATCGTTAAAGATTAAACTACCAACTAAGTAGGAGGGACTGGCTCTACCTCAACCAATAACGACATAAAAGGAACATTTCACCACGTTTTAAGCAGCTGTCTGATCAGTGTTGATGGTAAATGTAGTCTTACTATATATATATTCTGTTTATTTAATTCATCTTTCTTTAATTGTTTGCTTTATGTCTTTGAGCTGCAATAAGAGCAAACTTTCCCCACTGTGGGATCAATAAGAAGTTATCTTGTCTTAAATGTAGTCAGCTGAGGAAATAAACACCTCAGTGTGACCGAGCAGAGCTGTACGAGCTGCTGATGCCCCCAAATGTTTTTCAGCTCTGTACTCTGAGTGTCCGAGTCAGCCAAAACCTCTCCTGCACTCTCTGGGAAGCACGTTTAGCAGCCTGAACGTCCTCCTTCCCTCTGAGCTGCAGATCGTTTTCCTCAGGCAGCACCGAGGTGTTTATCGCTTCAGTCGACTACATTTACCATCGACACTGACTGGACAAACACATAGAACATGGCCACATTTCCCTCTAAAGTTCAGCTCATAATGATCCAATAACACCTCTGTGCATCATGAGTACTTGTACTTTTGGTCTAATACGTCTATACTTTTACTTTAAAGCCGTCCAGTTTGTATAAATGTTCCAACATGTATGTTAATTACTCTACTTTGAATTATAATTTGAGTCTGATGTGTTCTTCTCACAAAAAACAGTTTAATTATCTTAACATCATTTTGAATCTACTTTCTCCCTCATTAAAAATCTATAAATTCCAGTTTTTTTTCATTCCCATTTGTGCACCGACAGGCTCAGAGTGTTATTCTAAGTGTGTGACAGCATCATGGAAAGGATCCCTACAGAGAGAGACCTGGAAGATCCTTTTGGTTTAACCACAAACAGCACACACACCAGACTACATTCACTAAAACAGGGATTTTAGAGAACAGTGTTTTTATGAGGTAAAATTACTGCTTTTGTAAATGGAGTCTGGTGGCTTTGAGGAGAGCGATATGATGTCTGTTTCTGGTTTAAGAATATCAGAATTACCCTTTAAAAATCAGCACCACTCGACAGTAGGAGAAAGAAAGTTTGTGGCTCACAGTGTTGGACGTCTCTATAAAGCACTAAACTTTGTTTTCTAGTTAATCTGCCGTTTATTATCCCGATAACCTGCTTACATAAAGTCTCCTGAGCCACACAGTTCACAGCAGATCAGCTGAACATTCAAAATATCTTTAAATGGAGCTTTTCTTTAAAGGAAGTGCACTATTTTCACCATGATTAATACCAAGTGATATCCTTCTGTACGGGAAACGTCCTGGGAAATTCTAGTGTGCAGTTTATGTTTTAAACGGAGTAATTAGCTCATGAACACTCAGTGATTTAATTAGTTTAACAGTGATTTCTTTCATCTTTATTATCAGCTCATTCACACAATTCATCTCTTGTTTCTTCCCAGATATTCTAATAAGAACAGCTAAAGAATGATTCACTGTTGGTGTGATATTGTTTATTAGTCCAGCTCCCCAGCAGGGGGCAGCACGGTCTGCAGTCCCCTGGGTGGGGGGGGCTTTAAGGAGGCTCACAGAGGCCACATCTGGGGTGTTTGGGCACGACGTCATGATCACAGAGCTGCACGTCCTTTTATTCAGTCATCCCGTTATTTATTCCCACTGAAGTCAGAAAAAAAACATCCACACACAAACACAATTTACAGACATGCAGAAAGTCAGACCTCCGTGTTTCAACAATCACTAAAGATGATAAAAAACAGAAACTTTACCATGTCTTTATTATTAAAATTGATATTTTACTCATACTTCACTTCAGCAGAGCTTTGAGGTTCTCGTGTTTACTTCACAGTCTGAATTTTATGCTGTAAATTGTACTTGTGACGTTGAACAGAACTGGGTTCAGGTTTTAATGCACCTTTTAAATGAAATGAGCCTCAAACGGGAGTCGCTCATCACCATTAGAGACTTTAAAACCTTATTACCTGACGTCCTCATTGATTCTTGTGTCTGCTGCAGGGAACAACTCTTTATTTCTTGTTCTTGTTAAATTCTGTATCGTGTAGATTTGTTCTGAATGTCGCTCTTGTGACAGAGATCTTAATCTCAATGAGACTGCTGGACTAAGTAAAGATTAGATTAGATAAACCCCTGAAGGGGTCTGACATTGGAAAGGTTGACAGCAGCCTGAGGGGAGTCTGGGGCCGAGTGAGACAAACACAGCTCGTTTTTCACTCACAGTAACACCTCACCTGACATCAGCTCTGAAATAAACTACAACGGGTTCCTTTTAGAGAAAAGGACTTCACTTCAGGGTTCTGGTTCAGCAGACTGGGATCACCTGGAGGGAGAAAATCCTCAAATGATTAAATATTTCAATCAGTTTTGGGGGAAAAAAACAAAAGAATTTCATCAGTTCTGGAAATAAAGCAGCAAAAATGTTGCCTCAAAAACATTTAGCAGCAAAAAGAGCACAGACTCAGATAAAAGTACAAAGATATTGCAACAAAAATAAAGTACCAGTTGGTAAAGATGGAGTTCATTTAATGACTTAATGTGCTGCTGGTTGTTAAATCTGAAATAATAGGTCATCATTTATTAGTGATTCTGATTTGTTTTAATAATCTGAATACATAAAGTGGCTAAAGCTGCCAGACAAATAAGTAAAAAGCAGAATATTCCTGAGTAAATGTACTAACTCCTCTCCACCACCAGTTAAGTGATGTTCCTCCTGAAGATGGAGCCAAAGTGCAGAAAACGTTCAGTAAAAATGCAGTAAAAGTGCTCCTGCATACAGTCACACTCATTTTAATACACAAAAATGCCCTGAACCACGTCTGGTGTGTCCCAGCGACTAAACACAGCAGTGCTGCATCTGTAGTCTTCTCCCACAGTTCGCTTATGTTGCCTCTTACAAGCTAATTTAACTTTGATGGTGAAATAATAAGTAAATGAGACCTTGAGAAAAGACAAAAATACTAAAATTCAGTTTGATTTAATTACATTTTTTCTCCTTTAAGGTGAAATTTGAGTTCGTAAACAATTAATTCATTCACTGAAAAGAAATCTAAAAATATTCTTAGTCTTATTATTATTATTACTATCATTATTGTTATTAGAAGTAGTAGTAGTATTATGACAACGTTATGGAAAGGCTTCCCTACACAGATAGACCTGAAAGATCCTTTTTTGTACTGCACTCTTCAAACACACCAGACTCCATTGACAAAAACAGTAATTTTACCTCACAGAACACAGGAGTGGCTGCTCAATGGCTGCCTTGATCACTTGGTTTGTTTGTGTTTTTGTGTGTCACACAGACGTTTTGTTGGATCCAAACTAACCATTTGAAAAACCAAAATCGCACAATAATGCAAACAAACTAACGGATCAAGACAGCAGTAGACCAGCAACTCCTGTGTAAAATTAGTGTTTTTGTGAATGTAGTCTGGTGTGTGTGCAGCGAGCGATGTAACGGCTGTTTGTGATCAAACCCAGAGGATCTAATGTAACCTTTTGTATCTTCAAGTCATTTTGAACCAAAAGATACTGGAGTTATCTTTTACATAAACTACATTTTCATGATTATACTTATTTTTCCTGTCCTGACATTTTAAATGCAGGACTTTAACAGTTGACCAGTAGTAGTACTTAACCTGCAGCAAATCTTCAGAATACTTCCACTGAGTCTAACCTGCCAAAAATGAAAGCATGGACTAGTTTCTCCGAGTCCTGCCTGGACATGAATCCTCAAAAAGGGAGAAATATATGTTTCATGAATTCCCAGGTTCTTTATTTATGCAGTAAAACCTCTGAGCAGCTCTGATCCCCTCCAAATGAAATCCAGACAGGATTCATCGTCTCTCAGCAGCACCTCACGTCTTTATGTCTGTCAGTCCTGCAGGGAGCCGACAGTTAAACTCAGACCAGACACACGCGCTCAGACTATCGAGGTGGATGAGACCCTGAAGGCAAAGACGTTTTCCTCATTAAAGCCACAGTAATCACCCAGAGTCCTTCACTCAGCCCCGCCTCCCCCTCTTTATCTGAGCTGAAGGAAAACAGGAAAAGAGGCTGCAGGCCTACATCTATGCATCTTCATACTCTGACAGCTTCCACTCATATCCCCTGTGTGAGAGAGAGAGAGAGAGTGTGTGTGTGTGTGTGTTCATGCAGTAAAACAGGGGGTTATCAGGACAAAAGATATTTAAAAACACTGTTACTACAAGCCACGTTCTGTGACCTATTTTAAAGCAGAACTGCTGAAATGTTTTCACGTCACAATGATCCATTCTTCATGCAGATAAAGGTGTTAATAAGTGGGTAAAGCGTGATTCTTTTGGCCTAAATAAGATGCAGCTTTGTCCCGTTAAAGAGGGTCAATGGGAGGGTTCCTTCCTGCTTGATTAAAGAGCACGCTGTAAAAACAGAAGTGATCCTTTACCCTGAGGACAGGCTCTGTTTGTTTTAGTCTAGCTTTTATGAAAATGTGTGGCTAAATGACTAATAGGTCAGATCAAAAAAAGTGTTGGTCCAGTAGATCACCTCAGCCAGCAGCCACCAAACAGGCTGCAATGGCTGCAACGTGATCCTTTGGGACAACTGCACCTGATCACAGTAGGTCCACTAAAAGAGCTTGTTTGATCCACCGACAGGCTCAGAGTGTTATTCTAAGTGTGTGACAGCATCATGGAAAGGATCCCTACAGAGAGAGACCTGGAAGATCCTTTTGGTTTAACCACAAACAGCAGTTATATCGCTCTCTGCACACACACCAGACTACATTCACTAAAACAGTCATTTTACACAGGAGCTGCTGGTCTACCGCTGCCTTGATCAGCTTGTGTGTTTATGTTATTGTGTGACTTCAGTGTTTCAGAGGGTTAGTTCGGATCCAACACAACATTTGTTTAACTCATAATAACACAAACAAACCAACACACTGAGGCAGCTGTAGATCAGCTCCTCTTGTGTTCTGCAAGGTAGAATGACTGTTTTTGTCAATGGAGTCTTGTCTTTGAAGAAAGTGACATTAACGACTGTTTCTGGAGGATCTTACCGTTCTATCTCTGCCTCAATCGGCTCGTTTTTGTGTTATTGTGTGACTTTGGTGTTATAAAGGGTTACTTAGGATCCAAATTAACCCTTTAAAACACCAAAGTCATAAAAAGTCTTGTGTTCAGTGAGGTAAAATCACTGATTTTGTGAATGGAGTCTGGTGTGTGTGCAGAGAGCGATATAACGGCTGTTTGTGGTTAAACCAAAAGGATCTTCCAGGTCTCTCTCTGTAGGGATCCTTTTCATAATGCTAAGTAGGTCATATAGAGGCATCTGTATTAAACTGAGACTGTTTCATAACCAGTTAAAAACCACTTTTATCTAGTTTCAGCATTAATAAAGTCATAATGATAACTCCTTATAATCATATTAAGTGTGTTAATATGTGCTATAGCATCACTGGTACTGTAGACTATGTGTATTTTATTGTTAAAACATCAATATATAGTACATTCATCATTACATCACGTCTTTGTATTTTATGCTGGTCCGATACTGAGCCTCAGACATTCCTACACGGACCGATAGCTGTGTTATCGTGCTGGTAAAGTCTCGTGTATGGCATCGCTGCAGTTCTTTGTATCGGGCTGCACGAGGCCTCTAATTTGTGACTGTATCCTCTGTGACAATGTGTGCTCTCAGAGCTGCGTGGAGAAAATGAAACTCACGGGGGGAAACTAAAAAAAATGTAGGCCAAGTTCATCCGTGCTCGCTGCGCTCCAGACTCCAAACCGGTGTGTGATGCCAAGTGTAAAGTGTAACAGGCCAGAATTCAAGAGGAGAGCTCTTACCCCTCCTGACATGAATCCAGGAAATGTGCGCTTGTCTGTGAATTTCCCCAATTATATTCTCCCCATGTGAAAAGTCTCCATTCATAAAGTGGACTGTCAGTCAGAAGTGTAGAGTACAGACCAGCACCAGCAGCACCTCACTGCTCCACCGCCTCTGAGGATGAATGGAGACTGCAGGCAAGGCTGTAGTGGGGTATAACTGAGGGCACTCATCAACCCCTCACACAGTTCATTTCCCCCTTAAATTTTCCCTTAATGTTTCTTTGAGAAGATGCAAACTCTCTTAAAATCCCCTAAGAAGCCCTTGAAATTAAAAACTACAGAGAGAGACCTGGAAGATCCTTCTGGTTTAACCACAAACAGCCGTTATATCGCTCTCTGCACACACACCAGACTACATTCACTAAAACGGGGATTTTAGAGAACAGGACACAGGAGCTGCTGCTCTGCTGCTGCCTTAATCGTTGAGTTTGTTTGTGTTATTGTGTGACTTTGGTGCTTTAAAGGGTCGGTTTAGATCTGAACGAAACTCTTTAAAACACCAAAGTCACAAAAACGTCCCATGTTCTGCGAGGTGAACTTCCTGTTTTTGTGAATGTAGTCTCAGACATGTAGCCACTGACAGGCTCAGAGTGTTATTCTAAGTGTGTGACAGCATCATGGAAAGGATCCCTACAGAGAGAGACCTGGAAGATCCTTTTGGTTTAACCACAAACAGCCGTTATATCGCTCTCTGCACACACACCAGACTACATTCACTAAAACAGTCATTTTACACAGGAGCTGCTGGTCTACCGCTTTTTGATCAGCTTGTGTGTTTGTGTTCTTGTGTGACTTCAGTGTTTCAGAGGGATAGTTCGGATCCAACACAACATTTGTTTAACTCATAATAACACAAACAAACCAACACACTGAGGCAGCTGTAGATCAGCTCCTCTTGTTTTCTGCACGGTAAAATTACTATTTTTGTCAATGGAGTCTTGTCTTTGAAGAAAGTGACATTAACGACTGTTTCTGGAGGATCTTACCGTTCTATCTCTGCCTCAATCGGCTTGTTTTTGTGTTATTGTGTGACTTTGGTGTTTTAAAGGGTTACTTAGGATCCAAATTAACACCAAAGTCACAAAACGTGAGCTAAAATCCCTGTTTTAGTGAATGTAGTCTGGTGTGTGTGCAGAGAGCGATATAACGGCTGTTTGTGGTTAAACCAAAAGGATCTTCCAGGTCTCTCTCTGTAGGGATCCTTTCCATGATGCTGTCACACACTTAGAATAACACATAACAAATCTCCTGTTTTCTGCAGCGTTTTAACATTCACCCCAAAGTTTACGTATATGGAAAGTGTCTTTGGGAAAGTTTGGCATGTTGTGATTTTTAATTGTGACCCCTACAGTATGGGAACCACTGGTTTAGGAGGTTGAAACCAAATGGCTGGTTTTGTCTATATCTATTTATCTATTTATTTATTTTCCATGTGAGTGATGTCATCATTTTAATTATCTTATTGATTACTTGAATTACTTTCTATAGTTTTATTTCACTTATTCTCCTCATGCAGCTTCTGTTTGTTTTCTATATTTCTTTCCTAATGTTGTAAACTGCCTTTACTTTGTTATCATTTTTTCATTTTTTGTCCTGCGAAGCACTTTGTAAATAAAGTTTATTATTATCAAGTAAATACAAACATCTCCAGGTAGAATCTATTTAACACTCATTAACTCAGGTAATGGTTTGTTTGTTGGTTCTGGAGACTGCAGGAGGTCAGAGGTCAGCCCAGGACCTGGTCCACTTCTCAGCTGAGTGATGAACAGTCTCCAGCGTCTGTGTGTGTGTGTGTGTGTGTTTGAAGGCCAACAGGTGGCAGCACACACCTCACACACAGCCTGACAACAATAAGTGTGTCAGAGAGGAAAGATTCCCCCCTGCAGAAACAGGATGTGTCCAGACATGGGGGTTTATACAGTCATGTGATCCCGCTCTGCTCCTCCTCGTCTCTTATGTAATCCCCATCTCAGCCATGTGCTCCCCCTGTAACCACTGACCTGGATATGGTAATCGTGGCCAGTTCCCCACAGAAAAAGACCCTTTCCCGCCCCTAGAAACTGTGGCATGGGCGACGGGGGTGACTCTGGCTGATGTTACGCGAGCTTAGAGCACAGAGGAATGAAAAGTCAGTGGTGTTGTGTGTTGGATTCTCCAGCCTGCACACACGTCTTTGTTCACAGAGCCTGTCGTCCACAGAGGCACCACTTCCTCGTTGGCAGAGTGCAGTGAAAAATTACATTGTTTTTTCCACTGCGGATGATCGTTAAAACCGAAGGGGATGACGTGAGATCAATTTACACGTCTTATTGAGGAAACAACAGCCTGACCCCTGCCTCAGAAGAGGTCCGGCAATATTTAACGAGCTGAACAAAGACACAGATGAAGATGGAGCTGTGATTAGGGCTTTCAGTAATAAACTGTGACTTTAGTGTAGCCTGAGGTTTGTTTATTGCTCCATTCACTGCATTCTTTCCAGCCTGTTATGGCTGTCCTTCCTCCACCAGACTGCTCCGTCTGTCTGTCAGTTATAGATGAGCATTGTCTGGGCGCTTTCTATGGAAGCCTGCTGGCACCAAGACAAGAAATATGACGATCATAATGGAAATCCACGAGTTACTTTTTGAAGAATGTTTCATCAGTTTCACTCATTTGTCAGAACTTTTTAGCGGCAGCTCATATTTCAGGTTTCTCTGCAGCAGGTTACTTTCGTCTCAAAATGATAATATTCTGGAAATACATGTGTTTGTGGACATAGTAGTGAAATCTGTTAATGGATCTTATTTAGAACAAGATTTAACTAGCAAGGCGCTTTTGTTTGGGAGTTCCCACCATCTCTAGAGAGCATCAGCTCAGCTCAGCAGGCCGACTAGTCCTCGTCTCTGTTGCTAGGGCGTTACTAAGGGCCGTAAACTAGGTTTTATTACATGGGAGTCGACTAACGTGATGTTATTGTTTTCCAGTTATTAATCAGCATCCCATGTGTTTCCATGGAAACGAATATAACACTTGCAATTTTTTTTTTCAATTTCAAGAGCAAGTTCCCAAAGACACGTGCACAATTTTGGTGAACTATGTATAGAATAGAATAGAATAGAATAGAATAGAATAGAATAGCCTTTATTCATTGCGGTACAATGAAATGAGGTGCGCTGCTCCAATTTGGTGTAAGAAAAAAAATGTTTACAAAAAAAATAAAAGAATAAGAGTAGAATTTTTTTTTTTTTTTACAAAAATAAAAATGAGAATAGACAAACAAAGCTACTCTGACATATATTCAAAAAACGTGGACAGAAACACTAAAAACACAAGAAAAAGAAGGCACTGCCATCTTGGATCATAGGAATTTATTGTATCTTATAGATTTGATTCAACAAATTAAAAAAATTATTTTGCATCTCATCTTATAAATCTGACTTATTGTGAGTATTTTTTTAAAAATATTATTTGTTTGGTGCATTAATTGTTCTCTCTGCGTGGCACCACTGGGCTTCCATACTTCTCCACTTACACCAATCATAACAATAGGAGGGGGCGGGGCCTCGCCAGGTTAGGTTGTCCCTCTCATTGGGTAAATAACAAACCACCCACTTACCGTTGGGGAGTCACGGGAAGTTTAACGGTAGCGAGGCTCCACCGGACTGACACAGATGAACCGAATGAACGCCGCCTCGCTGGGGGGGGTTCCGACAACAAACGGACGCTTCCTTGTGTGAGGTTTGCCCACCTGCGCTCACTCGGGGCGGCTCGGCTCCGCTCGGCTCGTAACGAGGACCCGCTGTGGCTGCTAGCGAAGACCGCTAGCCGCTAACTACCGCAGCTAGCCAGCTAGCTAACCAATTAGCCGCTTCGCCCGAGTGAAGTGAACGCGTCGCGGCGTGTGATGCTAACGTCGCCGCGGGTGCTGCTACAGGGCTGCAGAGTTGGATATTACCCCAGGGGGGAGTCGTTGCCGCCGGGGGTGGTGGTTATCAGCACCGGCGCCTGCTGCATTGTTGTGCCCTCTTCTCGTTTCGTCGGCGGAGCGTCCTGACCGCACACCGCGGAGTCCACGCATGCTAGCAGGCGGCTGCAGCCAGCCAAGCTAGTCAGTGATGTGTCACATTAGCTAACGAACCCCAGCGCCGTTTTTTTGTTTGTGACCACCGGTGCGAGCTCTTGGGGCCGTGTCACCCCGCAGTGACACCTGTGTGTTCACTGTCCTTTCATGTCGTATCACCCGACAGCAAGTAGTCCCTCCAGAAGAACCAGACGCGGAGCATGCAGGAGGAGAAAAGGCTCCAGATAAGTAGATAGGGCACTGTCGGACGGAACCGCGTTACATTGGACTGTGTGGGTAACTTGCCACCTAACAGGAGGGCGGCGGGTGGTGGTGGGGCTGCATTTGGTGGCAGGGGGTGACAGAGAAAGTGAAAAGGGATGAAGAAGTTTTCCAGGATGCCAAAGTCGGAGAGCGGCGGGCTCGGAGGGGCGTCCGGGTCCGGCTCCAGCTCCGGGGTCAGCAGCTACTTCGGGAAAGTGTTCGCCGTGGGTCGGTACCAGGTCACCGTGGAGGAGCTTGTTGCAGAGGGTATGTACAGTAATGTGTGTGTGTGTGTGTGTGTGTGTGTGTGAGATCTCACATTCAGCACCATGATAGTTTCTGGGACACACCCGTCACCCCCTGTTTGGAGAGAATAACTCACCCAGACAGCTGTGAAGCAACTCCTCCAGCTTTGTTCCTTTTATGGGTTAGTAATTGCTTTGCACTCCACAGTAAAAGCTCGTTTTTTTTATTTATTTATTTATTTATTTTTGTCCCCAAACATCTGCTTTATTTCTCAAGAAGTTCTGTGCAGAGTGATTTTGAAATAGGTTGCTCTCATCTTCCAGTGCTTTGAGCGCTTTGGTGCTTCTAAACTGGGGCACCAGGGATTTTGGTGCATAGCTGGAGTTTAAGAATTAAAGCTGGTAACTTTTCCCCATACAGCTGTAGTTTACATCCTGTCCCAGCTGCTGCACTGGAGGAAGAGAGAGGGGGGAGGTGGTGGCCTCCAGGATAACCGTCCTGTGTCAACATACAGCGTGTAGAAATCCCTCAGTCCAACATCTTTTGCTTTGTCCCGTGAGGTTTTAGAGGAAATATTAAAGTTTTTCCTCTCTCTGAAGCCACTATTGTATGAAAAGACAATACGTTTCTCCACAGACTGGCTGAGAGGCAGTTATAGTTAATGAGATTGCATGATATTTAATATAAATACCTTTTTTAACAGAGGGTGAAGACCTACAGGTTTACTAATGCAGTGGCCGTGCTGAGCCTGCACAGCGCTCGAGGATGTCGACAGGCTTGTTGTTAGAAATGTTAGAAATTTCCTTCATGGCTCAACAAAAGCCCTGCGTTCAGAAATGTTGAAATGAGGATCTCCTCCACGTACAGGAAGAAAGTGAGGAAATGTGGAAAAATTCATGTGTGACAAAACCAGCTGTTGTTTTTCCGATGGTTCCTCAACACGGTGTGTTCGTTGGAAACCTCGTTTGATTTATAGAGCTTTCCCAGTTTTGCTCGCAGCGTGTTTGCATGTGACATCACGTCACTGCAGATGGAGGGCAGGAAGTGATTTTCTGCACTCGCAGCGCTGTCAGTAACTCTCTAGGTGCCTGTGGTTTGGTTCAAATTGATGAAACCACGAGGAGCTTTTATCAAATACCAAAGGCTGTTGTTTTTAAAAGGAAGAAATGCAAGAAATTGACTGACAAATGCCTCCAGAAATGGCTTTTGAACCTACATCTGCCATCTGGAGGAGCAAAGTCAGCTGATTTGAGTTAAAGGTTATTGTTTTTTCATGGCGTTGTTGGAGTGCATGCCTGTGTGACTGAACAACACGCAGCGACGATAAACGACAGGGTCAGTAGAAAGAAAACAGTGGGTAAATTAATCTGCAACAACTTCTCCATCTTGTTTTGTGATAATCCACATGTTTAGTGGCGTGTCAGCAGACCTGAGAGTGGTTAACGTTAAGGAGACAGGACAATAACCAAAACATATATAGTGATTTTCCGTTCATAGCACAGTACGGCCTTCCCTCCACCTCCTCCATTCTGCTTTTTCACCTCCAGCTCTCCATCTGGATTTCACACATCGTGAGAATCACATGACTGCCAGCAATAGTCGACTAACTACTCATTACTAGGAAGTAGCTGGTTAGCAGTCATATTATTTTGCTTTTTATTACATAGAGAAGTTGATGCTGGTGAGACATTGTTAGAAGAAGTGTAGTCAAATGTGGTTTTGCCTGTTATAAGGAGTAAAAAGATCCCCCTGCAGCACTGGGTTCTTCTCTGGAGGGATGATGGTACCGGACAGACATTTGAACAGTTTCTTTTTGAATAAATAAATACCGTGTGAATATAAACTTGGAAGATTTTAGCGGAGAATCAAATGCAACACTGAGTGGCATTTTGCAAGATCATTACTGAAAGCGAATCATTGGAAGTCCCTGTGAATACAGAGCACTAACTAAGCGCTTCAGACGTGACGAGCATGTCTCTTCACGTAACACAACACTGTAAACATGCTGTCTGAGTCAAACTGTAAACCTGATCTCATCCGCCCCCGTTAAAAAAACAAAAAGAACAAGGAGTCATGAGTCCGTGTCATCATGTAATCATGTGAAGTGGCTGTGGCTGGGTTCGCTACCAGAAGCACAAGGTTAGAGTGTGACCTTTGCTCATCATTCAGTCCCAAGGTAAGAGCTGCGACGCTCTGGGCCGCACAGTTAACCGTATACTTGTCTGTTTCATGTTGCTGCATTTAGAAATAGACTAATTGTTGAGGTAAGACTGTTGCTGCTCAGTCAGTAAGATGAAGTAACAGTAGCCGTAGACATTTAGAGGCTTATTTAGGTGATACTTAGCAGATAACTCATCTTTTTTTGTTGAGTTGGTCAAGTAGATTTGTATATTATACCACACAGATATTGTGATGAATGTGAACTAACCCATTTAAAACACCAAAGTCACACAATAACACAACAAACTAACTGATGGAGGCAGCAGCTCTAAAATCCCTGTTTTAGTGAATGTAGTCTGGTGTGTGTGCTGTTTGTGGTTAAACCAGAAGGATCTTCCAGGTCTCTCTCTGTAGGGCATGTTGTGTGATAGTTACCGTGTCAGAAGACACGTGGGATGATAAGAAATTTAAAAATGAAGTGCATGACGTCGAACTAGATAAGTCTTTTTGTTCCCAAACCTCAGAAAGCACTTCAGTGACAGACACCACCACCACTTCAGATGCTGTGTACACATGACAGACGCTAATGTTAACATTGCTGTGTCAGCCTCTATCAGCTAAGCTTCCACTTTCTCACCGATCTCCTCCTGTGGGCCTGATTCTTCCTTCCTTCTATAAAAGTTCAATATAATTGTTTTTATGTTGACGTTAAATGGCGGTGCACTGTGGTGCAGCGGCTTCTCAAGCTCCCGTGATTAGATGTGTACATTTTATTTTTATTTTATCTTATAGTGCTCTTTTCTTTCAGTACTTCTATCATATATTAGTACCTCTATTTTCTATATTTCTATATTTTATTCTACATATTTATCTTGGCTTAAAACCGGGACCTGAGAACGTCATTTCATACCTCCTCATGTGTAAATGTGTGTTGGTATGACAAATAAAGTTCCTTGAATCCTTGAACTTTAGAAGAAGACAGGTCGACTAGTGGTAAAACTCAGTATTAGCGGTCCAGCCTGGTTTTGGTCTTAACATCGGTTGAAGTCCACCTCATGGACATTCAGACAAATTATTCAGTTCATCTTATCGATCGCTTTACACCGAGGACACATTTGTTGTACAACAAGCACTGAACATTTGGGAAATACCGAACTGTAAGTAGCAGAAAGTACCTGAACTTCGGTACACTAGCAGGGGGCTCTACTGTGAGTGCTGGTCCCACGTGCTGCTCATTCAGCAGCTCAGGACCTCCAACCAGCGGCCAACTGCTGCTCAGTCTTTGCTGGGTTTCGGGGGTTTGTGGCTGCAGCCACTTGGCAGGTAACCAGCCGTCGTTTGAAGGTCCCGCTCTATTTAAAGACCTACTGTGCTGGGAAAGTGATAAACCTGTCAGGGCCAATCATACTTTACCTGCCAGTGTCCAAGAGAGTCAATGTACATTTGGAGTGTTTGGAACAGAGTTATTAAGATTTATTTGGTTTTTAAATTTCTGTTTTAGTTTCAGCTAGTTACCACAGTGGGTTTGCTCTTATCAGCTTAGTTTTTATTCTTTAATATTTAGTTTTTGTTCAGGTTTTATAAATTTGAGAGTCAGTTTTATTATAACATGGGGTTATTTGTCAAGTTGAGTTGGTATTACAGTGCAAACACATACGGCTTTATGTGTAAAGTGAAAGCGAGGCAACCTTGATGGCAGCAGTTACTCTCCATCACATATCCAGTGCGACAGAGTCACACGAGGCAAACTGATACTCACATTGATCGGAATTGATATGGATATATGTTCCTCGTTCTTGTTCTTAATGGCATACGATATCAGACTGTGTTCGATCAGGCAGACAAACCTGCCGCTGGACAGAGATGTGTACGTACTCAGGGGGTCATGTGATTCCACTGCTTTTATTCACCCGCTATGCAGCAGCTGTGACAGTCTAATGAAAAGCATGAGGTTCCCTTAAAGCCAAACACACAGCTATAGTTTGCTGAAGAGGAGAAGCTGGTGAAAACACGTCTGAACGATCAGGCCTCTCCAAGCTCATTAAAAAGTCCACTTTTGTCAAGCTCTAAAGTTGTCTTGGTGCCATGGGGTTGTCCATTTCTTTCCAGTGACATATGTGCAGAGCCGGACTGTTCCTGCAGTGGGTAGGAACACAGTCATTTCCCTCCGCTCCCCTTTAGCCTCTCTGGTTTCTCTTGAGCTCTATCTGATGCACTTTCAAAGAGAAGACATGTAGGAACAGGATGCATCTGTGAGAGCGTCGTCCTTTTCTCCACCGTCTCTTATCGTCTGGGGTTCCTTGTCGGGGCCTGGAAGTTTTCAGAAATGTCAAGGAATTAATTTGAGTAGATATGGAAAGTTTGGCAGTGGCACAAAAAACCTGGTGACGTTTGGGGACATTGTGCTGAACGCATACGAATGCTTGTCTGTGTTTTTCTTATCTTTAGAAGCAACTTGAATGTATATGAATATATGTGCAATAATAATGATTCAGTATGTCAGATGCCGGTTTGTTAAATATTTATAGAAGGGATGTGAGGGAGTGCAGATGTATACACAAGGTGTGTGAAATGATTGCAAACTTTAACTGTTATTAACCATATTAATGTTGTATCAGGTGTAAGTTTAGTGGATCAGAACCACTGAGACTTTGGTTCAAATCAGACCAAACTGTTCTCTGTGCACAGGACAGGTACGAAGCACCTGTAGGGGCACACTGGAGAGGAGCTCCAGCACTTTGACCACATGCTGCCATGTCTTCTATGGTGGAGTGGTGGCATATCAGCAGTCATAAACGCTTACAGCATCGGTTATTGCTTTGGCACAGTGTGACTCTGCAGCGAGAGGCTGCCTGAATGTTTGTTTCATTCTGATACCGCTGCAAATATATACGTTTGAAGTGTTTCCACAGATAAAACCCGACTTCATCAAGCTTAGACGACGACGTCGGCACACAGTTTGACGCTAATTGTCCATTTTTTCGCCGTAACTAACTGGTTTAAGTCGACTAGCTGCTGCAGCTGATGGACAACAACTGGTGCTCTGACAGAAGCTTTTGGCTAAAAGTCACGCTGTAGATTTCACAGTCCCAGCAACAAATAACCATCTAATACAACAGTGCTGCAGTAAATCCTGTCCTCATGGAGGTATTAATTATAATATATAAATATAATAAAGTGTTTGCTGAAACGGTTCTGTTAGCTCACCTGTTAGCAGAGTCTTCTCTGGTATTGTCATGTTGTGTCCTCTTTCTGGAGGAGGTTCAAAATATTTCTTCTCAGTGGTGTTATACAGAAAAACATATGAATGTTATTAATAATTAATTAATTTCTTATTGTAGTAGGATGTTAGAAAGCATTTCGAAAGAGGGGAAAGTTTTATTGAAGTATTTAACTAAAAAACATTAAGTTAAGTAGTAGTCAAAATATTTGTTGTGGATTTTTTTTTTTTGAATTACTTTAAGAAACTCATACACTCGTAATTATCAACTTGTACAACTAGTTTCCTTTCTTATACTTTAATGTTTTGCCACCCAGGCCTACTCATATATGTCGTGATGACTTGTCACATGTGACTGAGAGCGTAAATGTTTGTTTGCTTCATGTCCTGTTTTCATTAAGTTGATAAAAAACTGCATCTTCCAAAATGACCATACGGGTAAATAAACTCCCTTAAAACATTACAACCCCCTTGATGGGATGATTTCTAGCAGGACTGTTGCATTAGGCCACAGTAGCTATTGCTAGGTTTGGTTTTATTCAATCAGTTCACTGCTTTAAGAGGCAAAGCGTCCCAAACGGATCGCTCTGTACCTGCAGTCAGAATATTTAATTAAGTTGTTTGCTGAGCAGCCACTAAGCGTTCAACAGATAACGGCCTCTGGATCCTGTCTTGTTGTCAGCTTAACTTGCATAATAGCCCTTATGTCACCGTTGTTTATTCACCAGACCGTGACCGCCGTACCTGCCTCTCGCTGTGGGTACGAGGCAAACGGCTCATGTGTTGGTGAAATTCTTTGTAAAATGGCACTGCTTCTTTCTAATTAACAGGAAGACCTTGGCTCGCTGGTTTCACTTCCTTTGTTAGCAGTTTTACAAGCGTGTTAACACCAAGGTTGTAATCCATCACTGCCTTGTCTAATTAGGGTCACCTCCATCTTCTAAGCATCAGAGACTTTGTGCCTCATAGTGGCTCCCTATGTTTTTCATGCATCACGTTTAACTCCGTCATATAGAAAGCTTCTAGACAAAGCTCGGCTCTCAGCTGGCCGGTCCTCTGAGTGACACACGACCACAAACCTAAAAACTTTCTCTGAACGCGCTGACTTCACATAAACGTTCGCTCGCCGTCAGCAGAACCGTTTACACTGGGGTCTACTACGTCGCTCTGCACGTCCCAGGCTGCAGAGATGAGAGCGTGTGTTAGGCTCTGAGCCTCGGTCGACTACGGCGAGCCACCGATCACGTAAACGGCAGAAACGCAAACACCGTTTCAATGCAAACAGCTGCTGTGTTCACACTGAACATGTGGCCTTTTTCATCTTGTCCTGTGCCGCTCGTGATCTGGACGCACGCCATGCACTCACCAAACAGGCTTTTTAACTAGAAATCTGCCAACGCAAATGCGGTTACACTTGATTTTTTTTGTCTCACGTGACGTGCAGCAACAGTTTGGGAGGTACATTTGATAAGCTCATTGTTGTCAGGCAGTGTTTGCTTTGTCGTAGGGAATATGATAAATAAAAAGCTGCAGCCAAACGTTAAGTAAATATGCTGTAGATAACCGTTGCCTGTTTGGGTCTGACACAGTTTAGATAAAACGAAAAAGCGGCTGACTCGGAGCCAAGTGGACTGATATGGGTGAAATGAGTGTCATAATATTAATAACTATATTTTCCCGAGATGGAGTGATGGAGGAGGGCACTAACTGTGCTCTGGTTCAAACTGAAAACAGAGACAAGATCTTACAACCGCAAAGTAATTATTTTATCTTTCATCGCCTGTTTTTGCTGGTCCCTTTTTTTAAAAAACTTTTTGACTGTCAACACGTCCAGATACGCATCTGCAATTAAGTTTTTTAACTCCTTTTCACCCTGTTTTTTTTTTTAATTTATTATCATTTGTCATACGTCAAAATACTAACCAAATAATCATCGTTCATTGCAGCGAACAGTGTTATTCAGTGCACCTGACAATGGCTCAAGCAGATGCGTCTGGTCCCTCTCCCGTTCAGACAGATTTCCAGGCAGATTAACGTAATATACTCCAGGATCGACACTTACGACGTCAAGTTAACAACTAAGATGGCTGCCGCTGATGTGTAGTTTCTCTATAAGAACAAACAGCTGCACGTGAAGCTGTTAGGAAAGATGTGTTTCTCTGACGTCAGATAAGATGCTAGCGGTGCGTCAAACACTCGATCCCACTGACTTTGAAGATACAAGGTTTACATTTCACGCTTCATTCATTCACGCTCTTGCAAACTGTTCCAACTAAAACTTTACAACTTGTGGATTTAAAGTGCAGCTTAGTGGTGGTGATGTTGAACCAACAACATAGTTTACCACAGTTGTCGTGGTCTTTTAAAAGGAACATATTTATAGTAATCGTTAGTTATATTTCACGGTGTGGATGTCTCTTTAGCCTTGTTTTAACAACACTTTGCTCGGACATCTGAACTTTTCTTTTTGTTAAACAGTATCATCTTAAATTGGACTGAGTGATCAGATCTGAACAGTGCTGGTCTAATTGCTTGCTTGTCTTGCGTTCAGCTAAAAAGCAGCTTCATCAATCGCTGCTCTCCAGGGCTGAGCGATTCTTTTGATAATGTTTTTTTTGAATGACCCATTTGATCCTCCCTCTTTGCCAGGGAGGGAGGGAGGGAGGGAGGGTGGGGAGAATGCATCCCATCTACATTATTAGCATACTGTACTGGTGATGAATAGGCACATTGTGCCCCTTTGTTGTCTTATTCTAGCACCCCAGAAAGAATGCTGGTACGACGCAGCACTTGGTCCCGTGATGGGCATCGCTGCCTTTGTGCTTGCTCATTGAGGCCTTCTGTATCTGCCTCTCTGCGCTGCCGTCCCTCCCTTCTTTGTGAAACTGCAAACAAATTATTTTCTACCAATTCATCATCACCCGGTCTGAGGAGGGCGTCGAGCCAAACGTAGGAGTGAACTCGGGTCACATGGAAGCCGCCAAACAGAGGAGACATTGATTTGTCCACTACAACACTCCGCCTCGCTGCACCGTCAGTGGCGGCTTTATGTCTTTGATCAGTGTCATCGACAAATTCTGGATTTATCACTGCGCCATGTCCGAGACACATTCATCATTAGGATGCTGTTTGGTGGCTTTAAAGAGTTAATGACAAATTCAAATCAAAAACAGCAGTGCACTGAGTTACCACACTGTTTTTTTTTTTTTTAATGAAAGAGGTGATTTGGTTGTGCTGACCTTGAATGAGGACAGTTTTTATGAATGTGCTGGCAGATGAGTGTTTGTGAGAAGCTCAAGGTTTTCTGAACTCCTCGTCTTTTAGTGTGCTTGGCTCAGAGGTTTGTCTCAGAATAAGGATGTGTGTACTTCAGAATTATATTGTACAATGAAATCCTTATTATAACAAACAAAGGGCTTTGACAGTTTCCACCAGTCCAGGGATCCAGCATCCTCCAAGTATGTCAGTTAGACACCAACATGGAGGTTATTATTGTGATGAGCAGGAGCTGGAGAGTATCTGTGATAAATACGTTCATAAATGTCAGTATATAGCTCGGCAGAGGTCGGCTGGAGAGAATAAGTACAGGTTAGACTCATGTGACTCCACGACACGCTGCGCTCGATTGGATGGCGATTCAGGAGTGATGAATGATTGCCGCAGCCTTAATGACTGAGACTGTAAACAAGTTGGTGCCAACACGTCACCCAATCTGCCAGAGCCGGGCTATTCTGAGTATATTATACATCTAATCTTGTTGTGAAACACTTGTTTGTTATGGAAAGTAATTTACGGGCATCCGTCCATCATAATCAAATGAAATCTGGCCCCAGGTTTCAATTTAGATGGTTGGTTCTCAGTCTTTGTTTGGAAGCTGATTGCGAGCTTGTTTGGAGGCACACACTTGGGTACGAAATCATTACAAATATTATGAAACATTATGCTAAATGTATTTGTTGATCTGTGAGATCCCTCAGTTGGGTGGTCGGTTTCTGGGTCTAGTGTCAAATCGGAGCCAGAAAAAGAGGAAGGTTACGTTATGTTTGTGGCGAGACATAAGTTTACGTGTCGTACGAGGATCCAGCAAGTCCTGGACGTCTTTATCAGGATGTCCTTGTCAAAGTGTGAATCTAAATTGAATCACATCAAGGCAAATAAAACCCCTGCTGCTGCACTGTTGGCCACATCCTGAAATTAAAGTGGCTGTTTGAGGTGCCGCTGCACCATTGGACCATTATCATGTTCACTTTTAATTGGCTGAACAATTAACCTTTTTTTTTTTTTATCGCAATCATGATTTGAAATGTATTTTTGTCTGTTTTTGTTAACCAAGCAGAACAAGAAGTAGAGCAGCCTGCTAACAACCTCACATGACCAGATATAATTTAAACCCCTCATAAATGTAAGTCAAACAACATAATATCAGCATCAACTAGTATCACTGCAAACAAGACGATATAAAACCATTTAAGGGAAAAAGAAACGAAAACAAAATGGGAGTAAGCCTGGAAGTTGTGATGTAATGATAAGCTATAATATGAGCTAATGGAGGATCAATATTTCTTCTTAACAAACATCATTCACCTTCACTGGTAGGTTGTGCATCCTGCTCTTTGCTGACTTCAGAAACCAGCCCGTCAGGCGGCCCGAGCAGACCTGTCGGCTCATGGTGATGATGTTTGCGTAGCTTCTTTTGTGTAAATAAAGTTTCGTGTAAACTACGGGCCCCTTAACTCCAGCCCACTGCTTATCTGCACAGCCACGTAAAGACCCGTTGTTTAGTCTGAAGCGACCACATCGGGCAAAATTTGAAACCTCATACGGTGTGACCTTCGCTGAAAGCTGCCCATTGCTGAGCGAACGGTCCACGACCCACGTCTCGGCTTATCAAAGAAGTGATCGATAATCTAACTGATTCTCTTGTTGTTTTTTGTATGTCGGGGTGTTGTTGACCCTGGACCTCTCCTTCTACCCTTGTGAATCCTTTTCGTCCAGCAGCAACTCTGTCTCTCCCCCCAATTTCATCACAAAGCCTCCAAAGCTCAGCCACTTGTGTCTGTCGGTTCAGCTGTAAACACTGTTGAGGTAAGATGTATGAGAGCTGACTGCCAGAACCTTCCAGCTCACTAAGCCCACGAAGAAGAAAAAAAAAAAAACCCTCATGGCTGCACCTCCTCATATTACCTTTTATGGGCTTGCTTCTTTGTGAGACTTCCTCACACACTTGCATCCATCTTTAAGTGCTTTGCGTCATTCACCTGAGTCAGGGTAGAACTTCGATTTGATTGCAGTCGAGTCTCCTCCTGCGCTTAACACATGAGCCAGAGCGGAAGAACGAAGAGAGGAAGAGGAGGAGGAGGAGGAGGAGGAGGAGGAGGAGGCGTTGTAGTGCTGATTGACAGTTTCACGAGGCGTGCCTCAGTGTCTGCAGTGGTGTTTGTGGTTCTCACTTTCCAGCTGGAGTTACTGTGCACAACAGAGGTGTGTGTGTGTGTGTTTGGGAGATACTGTAGGTGACATTGATGTGTGGTGGTTAGAAGAAAAAAAAAAAAAAACAAGCAGACAGAGCAGAAGTTCTTGTTTTGGCACTTCTCTGTTCAGCCTTTTTCTACTGACATCGATGTGTGTGTGTGTTGATTACACCTGATTAATGCCAATCATATTTATTAGAAAACCTAAGGCCTAATGTTACGCTACGATGATAGCAAGTAGTTACTCACTTTTCAGTATGTATGTCGAGTAATGCTATGCCATAACTGTACCTGGCTGATGGTCCGATGTGGAGTTTTGGCTATGGTGGCGAATGTATATTAGCTCTAACATTAGCTTTGGGTACATCGTGCAGGATAAATGAAGTAAACGTCACTTTACTGATGCTTCAAAAACATCTCATACATCCTAACAACAGATACATTCCTTTATTGAAACACCAGCGCCGTTTAAAGAGACCAAATCTCTCTTTTGTTCACTAGCTAGCTGCCTTCCTCTTCCTGCTTTGTTGGCACGTCATTGCCACCTGTAGATCGGTGAAATAGTGTGAAACCGCTGGCAGCAGTGTGCACCGCGCCACAGCACAGGTGGTAAAGAACGGCTCCATAGTGCTACTAAGAACTACGGAGGGAACTTTTCAGTGGCAAACCCCTTCACTTATTTTGGACAGTGTCATTGTAGGAAAGAAACTGAGTGGCAGAGGTCGATCATACAATGCTGTCATACTGAACAGATGTGTGAGGCTCTCGCCATCTGAAAGTGACCTCTCTATGGTGAGGAAGAGCCGTGTGGTGTTGAATACAGAGCAGACGTACCTGTCAGTGTGATGAAGAGAGTCAGAGATCCTGCTTTCAACCTTTTCACAAGAGTTTGATTAGAAAACGTTGTAAAGAACTGGGTATCTCTACAGGAAGAAATGGCCCCAAAAGGTTAATTTAAGATTTTCCACACAACAGAGCTTCATAAGATACCGATTCTCTGTCCGGGGGGGGGGTCCCTTCTGAGAAATCACTCCCTGAGAAGATTTGAAAAAAACTCAGGGGGACTATTTTACTTACATTTTCATCAATATTACACTGACAAGATCCATATTTAAGATACATAGTGGACTCAGTAGAGCAGTTAAACTGAAATGTGTGTGTCCTAAAACATTGGAATACATTCAGTGTGCTCCTGCAGCTTAGGACCATTCACCCCCCCCAGATGTTGGACCATTTGCCATATTGAGCCTCTGAACTCACCCTCCATTCGTTTTAGACCCATATGCTCGCAGCATCCCACTATCTCCTCAGTATTTTTGGCAGAGCGCCTCGCTCACCTCCCAAAAGTTTAAAAATATCTGACCTGCAACAACCTTGGTTATCTCCTTGCTGTGGCCGTGCATATTTGACTTGGCGGAAAGAGGAAACTTGAGTGACAGAGAGTTTTGCAGCATTACCAGTTTGGGTTAACTGTGGTGAGAGATGAGGAACAGGTGGGAATTCAGCAGAGCTCTGTGTTATCTTTGTTTATGTATAATACAAAAAACCCCCCCGACGTGTTTAATAATTAGCATGCTATGAATTTAGAATCACACTTTGTCTCTATCTTCATCTACCTGAAAAAGGATTTCTGGCTTGAAAGGTCCAGAAAAGATGGCACGGTGGTGTGGTGCTCTGTGAGGAAAAAGCTCACAGAGTGCAGAATCTCTCAACCGCTCGCTAAAAGCAAGTGCGTGTCTATTTTTAGGGCCGACAACCTATGCCGCCGATGCTTTTCTGAGTGCGGCTACGGTGTAAGTCTTGAGGACAGATTAAGCAGTGTTCTTTACAGATAGTTGTTATATTAAAGTGGGTCAGGAGGGCTTGATGTTTGCAGACTGACACGTCTGTCAGTGCCCGAAGAACGTGAAAAACCTCAGGGTGGACGGGCGCCGTTTAGGCTGCAGATGAAATGCCGGCATCCCGACCTTCACATTGGTTCCCAGAAGGAAACTGACATCTCACATTCTGAAACCTGCTGTGTGTTTGCGCCTGCCTTTGCTATGCAGACTTGTTGTAACTCCAGTTTGACTGACCAAATTGCATGTTGTGGTCGCTGCATGATCCAGCCAGAGAACAAAAAACACAGTACACAGAAGTTTTTTTTTCTGCATTAGTCTGTATAATGCCAAATCTCAAAGGATTTGCTAAAGCGCTGGTGATCAAAAAGTCATTATCGGTAATTAGCAAGAGCAGCTGGCAAAGCACGGCAAACTGGCAAAGACCTGAAGTCTGTTATGCAAATCCATTTCCCACTTTGCTGTGGAAAAATGGCACCTGTTAGTCCACATGAAGAGTTCAGCGGCATTCTGTAGAAGGATGGCTCTGACTTTTGGTTTTTGGTTATACAGGAGGTGTAACACTGGTTTGAGTTTACCGAAGTTTAGGAAAGTCCTTACTGTACATTTTGGCAGACAACAGTGTCATGAAGGTCAGATAAAAGAAGTGTGTGTGTGTGTTATACAAATATTGTAACTAACTAACTAGCTGCAACTCCTGTGTACTGCACTGTAAAACGGCTGTTTTGGTGAATGTAGTCTGGTGTGTGTGCAGAGAGCGATATAACGGCTGTTTGTGGTTAAACCAAAAGGATCTTCCAGGTCTCTCTCTGTAGGGATCCTTTACATGATGCTGTCACACACTTAGTATAACAATCTGAGTCTGTCAGTGGCTAAAACATACAAAAAACACTCTCTTAAAAGTCACCAGACTCCATTGACAAAAACAGTAATTTTAACTCACAGAACACAGGAGCTGCTGGTCTGCTGCTGCCTCCATCAGTTAGACTGTTTGTGTTATTGTGTGACTTTGGTAATTTAAAGGGTTAGTTTGGATCCAACATTATATTTGTGTAACACATAATAACACAAACAAACTAACTGATTAAGGCAGCGGTAGACCAGCAACTATAAAGTAAAATCCCTGTTTTAGTGAATGTAGTCTGGTGTGTGTGCTGTTTGTGGTTAAACCAAAAGGATCTTCCAGGTCTCTCTCTGTAGGGATCTTTTCCATGATGCTGTCACACACTTAGAATAACACTCTGAGCCTGTCAGTGGATCAAACAAGCACTTTTAGTTCTTTGTCTTTTTTTGCATAGTTAAAGTTTTTATTTTTGTTGTGGTCAA
This sequence comes from Pempheris klunzingeri, assembly GCF_042242105.1. NCBI lineage: Eukaryota > Metazoa > Chordata > Actinopteri > Acropomatiformes > Pempheridae > Pempheris > Pempheris klunzingeri. The sequence continues at coordinate 1,839,101 of NC_092018.1, read as the reverse complement.
CCGTGGGCATTTATCAAAATACTGCACATTAAGTAAAGTTTTGAGGTACATGTATTTCAGAACTGTGATGCATTATTAAAGATGTATTGATGCAATGCAGCAGCATATAAATAATAAAAATCCAATAATGTAATATACATGTTTAGTCACTACTACTTTTGTACTTGGGTCAAGTTTTGAATGCAGGACTTTTAATTGATTGTGGTTTAGCCATTTTCACTGAAGTCAAAGGTCTGAGGACTTCTTCCACCACACAGTGTGTCCACCAGGTTTGTGTTCCTTTGTAGAGAGTTTACACAAAAGGGGGGATTCCTCTCCAAATTCAGCTCTTATGAAATAACGCTCACCCAAGGGGGAAGTTGGGGAAGAAGGCCAAGAGGAGATTTGCAGGCAAAAGGAGGCCCAGAAAAGCAAAGCACAACTCTTACTTTTCACCTGATTTCTCATCTTGAACGTTTCAGGTATCATCATTTGCTTAGAGACAAGCATTCAGATAACCATTTCTACTTGTTCTTTGCAAGCTAAAATGAAGATGAGGTATCCTCCACACTTATGTTAATGCAACCACAGGTTAGCTCAAGCTGTTTTAAGCTAGTTACTGTGAGGACTTGTGGGGGAAGTGTTATGGGTTCGTGTTTGGGGATGAGGGCCTCCAGGAGGAAATGCCTAAGTCTGCTCCAAATGGCATTCTCTCTCTTAAAAGCAGCTCTACAGCTAAAGGAGTCCCTTTTGAATTGAACTACATTCTTAGTTTGTAGCTTTGTAACCCACTAAGATGTCACGCTAACTTAAGCGCAAAGTCTGTGGGTTGGACAGAGAGTTATCATGGATGACATCATGCTACAGAGGAAGAACATCTGCCTATAAACGTATCATCTCTGTCTTCTAATCCTTCCACATTGAGACACTCCTCCACCACTTCTGAAGTGTTCTTCTCTCATATATCACAAGGCCGGCTGAGTACATCAGTTTCCAAAGGCTGCTGAGATCCTCTTTCAAGCCTCTTCCACAGGCTGTCATGTGCAGTGCCTGTGACTGTCCTAGTTACTCAGGCTTTGCAGTGATGTCAGGGTCCCTAAGCGCTGGATGCAGGGCTGGGGAAAATTCTCCAGTAATTACAGCCCTCGCTCAGCACCACGCTTTAATGTCGTCCCTGACCCCTCTTTCTTCTTGGCCTGCTGGATTTGGGGTTTTCCTACCAACTGTCACTGACGATTGACTGTCCTCGCAGTAAGTCCATCCCCTCTCCACGGCCAAGCGGGAGGGGAGCTAGAGGAAGGATGCTTTAGTATACTGAAAGTGCTGTTAGGTATCATCTGTCTGTCCAACTTATGGATATTTTTCAAACTTGGCCCCATTTTATTGTCTAAATGACAACAAAAGGCTGGCTGCATCACCTCCTGGTACGGCAGTTGCACCGCCCTCAACCATAAGGCTCTACAGAGGGTGGTGAAGACACAGCACAGCACATCACCAGGACGATGCGATGCTGCCATCCATGGAGGACCTCTACACCCAGCGGTGTAGGAAGAAGGCCACCAGTATCACCAAGGACTCTTACCACCCCAGCCACAAACTGTTCTGGCTGCTGCCGTCTGGCCGTTGGTACCGAAGCATCCGAGTCCGCAGCAGCAGGCTTAGAGACAGTTTCATCCCCCAGGCCATAAGACTTTTAAACTGCCCATAATCTGCACCTCTATTTATCTATTTAGCTGTACATTTTATTCTATTTTCTACCAGGAACCAGAGACACAAGAATTTCACTGCCAGTGACAGCTTCATGTAACTGCTGAGCATGTGACAATAAAGTCTTTGATTTGATTTTGATTTGATTTGAAAAGTGTTGGAACTGGTCCAGTAGATCACCTCAGCCAGCAGACACCAAACGGGCTGCAATGGCTGCAACGTGATCCTTTGGGACAACTGCACCTGATCACAGTAGGTCCACTAAAAGAGCTTGTTTGATCCACTGACAGGCTCAGAGTGTTATTCTAAGTGTGTGACAGCATCATGGAAAGGATCCCTACAGAGAGAGACCTGGAAGATCCTTTTGGTTTAACCACAAACAGCACACACACCAGACTACATTCACTAAAACAGGGATTTTAGAGAACAGGACACATTGCTGGTCTACCGCTGTATCAACCAGTCATTTTGAAAATTATCTATTATGATATATGATTATTACTAGTAAAGGATTAAGTTATGCTTTACCCAAATTTAAGATGCTTTCCCCAAATTTTCTCCGTCAGCAGCATCATAAGAGAAACTGTTGTGTGGATACATTAGAACCGCCGTCATCGTTTCAGCCTAATTCTATCTGTTTTTTCAGTCTGGACCGCTGAAGGTATTTTCATCCCTCACTCCATCCCATTGTTTGACGTATCATGGTGGAGTTGCCGCTGTTAGTCACAAACAGACATGTCATTGTCATTGGTTGAAACCAGCCTCCTGTACAGTTAAAGACCTTTTGTGGCGTTCAGGGGTCCCTTATTTGTCCTGGAAGTTGGTATGCTGGGCACAAAGCCCCTTTAAAACAAATCATTCCATCCAGAGCCACTCAGGAGAATAACACACTCAATAGCGTACCACTTCCGTAGCTGGCATAGTCATGGGAGGCAACAAAAAGCCCCAGGGTGGTGATTTAGTGAGAACCTGATTCTGGAGCATATGGCCCCAGTCAGTCGCCCGACCCAGAGCAGGCCAGCAGGCAGACAGGAAGCGTTTGGTGGGATGGCCCTCAGCTGAGGCCTCTATCTTCTCCTCCCCTGTGGAGACATGACACAGTGAAATAGTCGCTTTCTAATGACAGACAAGTAAACAGCTGGTGTCGGGGAGTCTGACAAGATGTTTATAGCTGGAGCCCCTTGGAGATGGATCTCCAGGAGTGGGTTGATCGTGCACCTCCAACTCAACAAGACAGCAGTCAGAAAACGTCTTGTAGTCTGCTCGAGGTTAAGGCAGCAGGGGGGGTGAGTTTGGTTGTTAAGTGCAGGTCTCAGCTTTCTGTTTTTGTAGTGAAAGTTAGTTGTTCTTCTGTGTCTTGTCCACACGTGTTTTAACAGCCTGCTCTTTTCAGCCTCTTGGCCTTTAGCCCGAGCTAATGGATTCTGCCCTGTAAAATATCATCTGGCCTATGCACCCCCCCCACACACACATACACACACACACACACACAACATCTTCCTGCCTTAAGTTTGATCTTTATTACATCTGCATCTTACATCTTGGTGCCAAAGCAGCAGACAAAGCTTGACATCTGCACAAGATGACTCACAGGTAGCTTTTTCTTACTGTGCATCGCATATGATCTGGTTTCATCTTGCAGAAAGTGCATCTGACTGTTTTTATAAGTCTCTCTTTCAAAAGACTCGTGTCATATGATTCACTTTTCAGCCTTAAGTTCACTCCCCCAAGTCTCCGGATGGCTCTGCACTCAACTGGCTGGTTACAGAAAATCGATTTACGCCCGGCCTACAGTTTGTAGTGACCATCAAGCTAACCTTAGCATACAGGGCAGACCGAGGCCGATCAATAGACGGCATCCAGCAGGCGTAAACAGCTTCGGCTCCTCTTCCTCGTCTTGTCTGTCTCAGTTTCTTTTTAGAGATGGCTGCAGCTCTGCGGATACAACAGCTGGGCACCTCCTAATACCATCTTTTTATTCTGTTCCAGTATTTGAACCACTCTGATGTAGACATTTAAAGTTCTCCGACATATTTCTGTTCCTGTATTTTATTTCCTTTGCAGTAGATATTTGATATCGTTCTATGTGTGCTACCAGTTCCAGTGGCATCAGCAGAATATTTTATAGGCTGCTTGTGTTGTTGTCTTATCAGCAGTTTGTGTTTTTTATTGTCTTTGTTCTAGTGTTCATCGTTTGTCTCTATGCAGCTAAGCCTGACTGTGTGACTGTCAGCAGGAGATTCTGGTGATTTCTGATGCCACTGATCCAAAGATGTTTTTTGAAATGAGGCAAAAATAAACTAGATGAGACCGAACAGACTTAACCGCTCCCCGTCCAAGAGAACCGTCACTTTGGTGGTGGTTTAAGGTAGTTTCATCCCTTCATGGTCCGCTGGAGCTCTGCTGTAGCAGGTTGTCTTTTGTCTCATTAGCTGCCCGTTCATCCCTGCAGAGCGACATCAGTCCCCCCCCCACAATCTGATAATGTCCGCCACAGTAACGCTCACTGTTGTCACTTCATACGAGTGAACACTTGGGTTTAGTTTGTTGATGTTTGCTTTGTTTGTCCGACTTTCTGCCGTCTTCTGTTGACACAGGTTTAACCTGCCCTCACAGCAGCACACCTGCTGAGATCTGTTTAAACGCAGTGTTGATGGGCCCTTCAATGAAGGCCTTTGTGTCCACTGGTCACTTCAACGCCCCACACCCACCCGCCCCCTCCTTTTTCTCCTTCCCAATCCAAATCCAGGCTGTTTTTCAGCTGAGCTAAGGTAACCTGTTAGGCAACAAGTGCGCCATTGTTGATGGTTTCTTTCTTTTCCTCAGTCGGTGGACTTTGATGCCCACCGCTCAGTGGCTCAGTGAACCCTACCTAATGGTACTTGGGACTGGCCCATCATCACGCTGCTAGTGTCCATTCACCCAGAGAGGCGCACAGGACAGTGACAACAGCAACTTGCACTCCAGCTACACTCTTTGTCCTTGTCAACACCGACTACTGCCACACCAGAGAGCCCACTTCCCACCAAAACCCACTCCCACGGTGCATTTTCAGCTTCATATCTCAGGCTTGTGGAACCTTGCTGATTTATAAAGCAAATGCTTTAATTTTCTGCAGGATTAAACCCAGTTGAAGATGGGCCAATGCAACTCAAAGCCCCCGTTTCACTGCATGGTACGACTTGGCTCGGCTCGCCTCGCTTGGAACCGTTCTCTTTCGGTTTCCACTGGATAAAGTGGTAGATAGTACCTGATACCTGGTGCTTTAACTTTGCCAAGTGTCTAAGAGAGCTGAGCTGATGCTAAAAGGTGGAGTGAAAACGCTGCAGCCGCCTATTTTAAAAAGCGAAGCCGTCCCATATTTAAACAGCAGCCCACTAAACCGTGCTGCTGTCCAACAGTGACGTACCGAGCATCAACAACACCATCCCTTTGACATCCTCCATTGTTTCTGTGCTTTACTGTCACGTTGAGGATGATGTTATGGCACCTGCAGTGAAAGTATCTGGTGCTAAAAATGAGTCGAGTCGTGCTATGCAGTGAAAATATGATAATAACCTTTTTAAAGATCCGTGATTATCCTCGTCTGATTTTTCTACTTTGACTTTAAAGAGCACATCTGAGGATATTTGCTCTTTTTGTCGGCACTGCTGTGTTTTATCCTCTTGTATGTCCCACGTTCATCAGGCAGCATCCACAGTCCTCCACTGTTGCACCACAGCTGGACCACTCACACATGGATCTTCTCTGTTTGTGGGCAGCTCAACAGAAATTGCAAATGTGTGTGAGGGGGGAAAAAAAACATGTGGGAAGAGAAGAGAGTTTGTAACGGAAACTAAAACAGGCGTCCCCACAGCAGCAATCATCTGAGTTTGAATGCATATGAATATTTCTAACAAAACAAAAACGATGAGTCCAGGTTTAATGGAGCTTGAACAGTTCGAACAGGACAGCGACTAAATGATATTTGCTTCCCTGTTAACAGAATTAGCTGCAAAGTTACTAGACAAGTAAAAGCTACTGAATTATCCTGCTGTTTGGGTAAAGATAAGTCCTCTTGGACAAAACCAGAAAAACACGTCCTGATGGGAGAATTTTAATTGTTGCAAAGACTATTTTTAATGCAAGGGAGAATCAGTTCTCACGTGAGCATTGTGTTATTCATTATTATTCATTATTTAGCAGCTTTTCCATACAGTATTCCTCTGTGTGAACCATTTCACCATTAATATGATATGTAATATATAATATTCATGTGTGAAAAGCACTTTGTAATGTCTTGTCAACATAAATATGTGTCCCCGGTGTCTCTAGAGACCCTCGTACTATATATATATATACCTCATACAATATATGTGTGTGAGAGTCTATAATGTTCTCCTGAAGCAAAGCATGAAGGAAGAGGCTGAAAACGGCGGCAGCAGCCATGTCCGCTTGGAGATAAATGTCTTTTTTGCAACCGTGTAAACAATCCAAAGAGCATAACGTGAGACCTTTTAAAATATGCTGATGCAATGCTCTCCCCCGTCATCTTGTTTTTTTTTTGTTTTGTTTTTCCCAGGAGGCTTCTCAGTGGTGTTTCTGGCTCGAACGCACAGCGGCGTCCGCTGCGCTCTCAAAAGGATGTACGTCAACAACGTCCCGGACCTAAACGTCTACAAGAGGGAGATCACTATCATGGTGAGAGCAGCAGCATCCGAGTGTGGTTGCAACAGATACAGACGTTATCTCTCCTCTCCGCTCAAGTCCTCCTGCTCGTCTTTACTCCTGCAGCTTCATTTTACATACGTTAATTGCATTAGTTCTGATTTTACACATAGATGAAGGACAGGAAGAGGAGAAGACATCCTATTGGCTGTGCTTAATCGTTGTGGAAGTGTTAGATAAGACACACACACACAGTCGTGAATCGAACAACAGCCTATCAGGGTTAAGTATCAGCCCATCGTTGTGCTAATTGTAATTATTTCTAACTAATTCTTGGTTTCAGCTGCGTTTCCACTGACACTGTGCTCATTATCTGAACATTTCCTGGGGACATTGTCAGTTTTCTTTGGTGTTTAATGTAAGAACATTATACCCGTTTCAAACGCGACTCGAGCCCTTCATGAAGACGCAGGCTGTCACAAAGCAAGACGCACATAAATGACTTCATTCCACCATCCTAACCTATCCTGTTTTCCAGCATTTCCAGTCTGGCAAGCGCAGAAAGGTGTTTGTCAATCAACCAGGTGCATTAACACAGTGTCAGCCGACACACAGCCTAATACTTTTGAGCTGTTACACTCACACTTGCAGCTTATAATTCGGCGGTTTCATATCACTGAATGTTAAGTATTCTCGTTTATTCCTTAACCTGTCAGACACGTACGGCTCGGACAACAGCAGATGTCTCGTCGTGAACGTTTGACCTCGATGTGTCAGTGAACGGCTCAGTCTGAACCACACACACACACACACACACACACACACAGAGCTGGGGTTAAACATCGACACAGTTGTGGCCCGATGGGACGCTGCCTTAGGTGTGTCGGTTTCCACAACACACAGCAGGCTCTGCTCTCTCACGCTGGCGTCTAACAACCAACAAACACAAACACTGTTGCTTTAATCCAGCGATTGAATCAACTGAAGAGAGATTAGTGGAGTTGAGAAGAGATCAGCGTGGAGTAAGAACATTAAAGAAGACAAAAGGCTTTCTTAGTTGCCACGCAGTAGCTTCACTGCAAAAACAACACTGGGTGGGCGGATGTCGAAATTCTTTTATATACATAATAAAAATATTCATAATAATTCATATTTTCTTTCAAATGAAAAGGACTCTTTGTGCTCAGAACCTGTCTATGGCAAGCTGAAAGTGCCAAATATGATCTGTTTTCATACTGTATTTGCTAAAAAAGACCTTTTTTTCCTAAAAAGTCGACGCTACACCATTAAAACCCACTAAAAACACCACTGACTGTTTACAGAAACACTGATTTTACTGAAAACGCCGACATAAGTGGTGTTTTTGGCTGGTTTTCAGGGTGTGCATACGTTTTTTTTTTTTCAAAGTTTTTCCCTCTTCACGACTAAATTTGTCTTAGACGATGTAATATTCTTTTCTGTAACTTATCTAACATGATTGATTTTATCTGTCCTCTTTGATGCAGCGTACATTCGTTGTTTCTCATACTGCCACTGACAAAGGCATGAAAAAAACGCTCAAATGCTTTATTTGAAATCGCACATTGAGCTGCAGCGTCCCACTGCACACAAGTCCAAACATGAACTCTTCCTGATTCACTCATCAGGAGCAGCGTCCTTTTTAACAGTTAAATTGTGGAGATGCACAGAACTTGTCGGATGCTTCTTCTGCGTCTTTCTGTGCTCACGACTTCCATCTTTTCATCCCGTGATGTAGAAGGAGCTGTCGGGCCACAAAAACATCGTCGGCTACCTGGACTCCACAATCAATGCGGTGTCAGACAGCGTCTGGGAGGTCCTGATCCTCATGGAGTACTGTAAAGGTACAGCCTCACACACACACACACTCTGAAACCATCATATGACCGCTGTGGTTTCTGTTATAAAATATGTGATTTCTCTCGATTAGTTAAGATTATTTTGGGACAAATAAACCAATTAAAGCAAATTTTTGTTCACAAAAAGTTAGGGATATTCGACTTTCAGGTGAAATTAATGGAAAATGTAAAAAGTGAATGCTACAGTGATATTATATCATGAAAGTAGGGCATTTAAATAGAAGCATGCACTGGTAAATTCTTCATTTTAAACAATTTATTTAAAGAAAATCTACCAACAGTGGTAGGTAAACCACAACAAAACATGTTCAGTGTCTCAATAAATTGGGACGTGGCCAAAGGACGTCCACTCCTCTCCTTTCTGTGACTCTTCCAGTCTCTGTATCACTGTTCCAACCTCCTGATGACACTCTGTGACCCTCTAAGCTCAGTGAACACCTCCGTCTGAGGACTTCCTGTTTGAAGCCTCCAGTGTTGAGGTGCTGCTGATCAACTGTTAGGTGTCGTCTTGGTCTCATGATGTCAGAATGTGAACAGCAGGATGAGGAGGACTGTTTAAATACCAATTCTAACTGAAGCAGGAAATGTATTGGTGGTGGTTCATCCTGAAATTTCACCTGAAAGCTGAATATCCCTAACTTTTTGTGAGGTGTGTGTGTGTGTGTGTGTGTGTGTGTTGTCCTTGTCGTGTATCGTAGTAATGATGGTAAATGATGTTTGGTCTTAATAGCACATTGTCACTTTTTGAAATTACAGCAAGGCCAATTTTTTACTGAGAGTGATAAATACTTTCCACTATCAGAATTTGTCAATCAGGCTTCATAGTTAAGGTTATTTTGCCTAATAAGGATGTACCGCATAGTTTAAAGCTTTGTTGAAATTCAGATTTATTATATAAATGTTGTTCTTTCTGTGTAAACCAATGAGAACGATCTGCATGTGAACTGACCAGGAGCCGCCTGGATCTCAGCGGCGCTCCTCCGCCTGTGTGTTCTCTGGATGTAAACCTTGTTTCTGCACAGTTAGCACGAAGTTTGTTACCAAAACACAGCTAACGTTTTGCTACATGAGCTGAAGATAATTCAACCCTGTGTGAGATTGTGTTCGACACACAACACACACAGCTGTTACCTTTTATCTGCCGGTTTATGACCTTAGGAAGAGTTAACATCACTGCGCTCACTTAGCCGGGTAGCATCTATTAGCATGAGTCAGAAACCCACTGAGTTAGTGTGACAGAACAAGAGGGACTTTTATACAGATCTGACTGTCCAGTAACTTTAAGAGAGACTTAGCAGTTTTCAAGATAGTGTCAGTAAACTATTCACATTTCTTCATTCAAATACCTCCAATAGAAGCTTTGAATTAAATAAAAAAAGACATTCGATGCAGCTCTACAGACTAATAGTTAAACGCTGTGCTGCCTCTGTCCTTTGTGAGGCCTCTCTATTGATCGTGGCAGCTCGCTGGCACCGCTTGGCTTTTTGGAAAGCTATTTTGGGCAGTTTTGCCCTCATTGGACACGTTTACATGCAAACTTTACTCTGGTTACTGAGAACGATCGGATGGCTGGATGAAGCCTGTACTTGGTGACTTATTTAGTTTGCACACATGACTGTCCTTGAAACATGCCGAGCGTACGCTAAAAGCAGAAGATACTGTCACGTACTCACACGGCACATTTCCCTTTTTCTATGTTGGTGGTTTATTGTTACGGTCACACAAAATGTAGCCTTAGCTGACTAACACAGTCAGGTACCTTTTGCTGTGTGTGAATGTAAGCACACAGGAAAATGAGTTTGTAAGGGTCAAAACATCAAAACATGCTGGCTGGTAGTGGTTTCCCAGCCTGAGCCGATGACCTGTGTGTCTCCTGCAGCGGGTCAGGTGGTGAAGCAGATGAACCAGCGGCTGAACGTGGGCTTCAGTGAGGCCGAGGTCCTCCACATCTTCTGTGACACCTGCGAGGCCGTGGCCCGCCTGCACCAATGCAAGACGCCCATCATCCACCGAGACCTCAAGGTGAGGAGGCCGTTTCTTTCCCATTCTCCATTCTCAACACGTCAGGGGGAAAAAAGCTCATCACAGTTTCCCAGAATCCAAGGTGACATCTTCAGGTCACTGGTTTTATTAGACCACAGGCCAAAAATGTAGATACAAGAGAGAAAAAACACCAAATCTTCACCTTGTGGAGGCTGGAGGAAGAGGAGCTTTGGGAATTTCTGCTTGATAAACGATTCGCTGCTGTCAAATAATTTCCCCACTAAACGTTTTGTCCCTCAGGCCCGTGACAAGAATCATCAGTCATCATCACTCCTTAACATTTCCCTTAGGAAAACTCCTAAACCCGACCGGCTGGCTTATTATTTTGAGTGGACCTAAACAGAAACTGTTTATTTCTGGTGGGGGTATGTAGTTGCTACATTCACTCTACTTAACACCCAGTAGGACTGAAAGGAAAAATAATAACTGAACTGAATAATAATAAGAATAACCGTGGAGTGAGTATGAATGGTTAAAGTAAAAAAAGTAAAGTAAAATACTGAAGTTACACAATAACAAATAAACTGATTCAGGGAGCAGCAGCAGAGCAGCAGCTCCTGTGTTCTGTTCTCTAAAATCCCTGTTTTAGTGAATGTAGTCTGGTGTGTGTGCTGTTTGTGGTTAAACCAAAAGGATCTTCCAGGTCTCTCTCTGTAGGGATCCTTTCCATGATGCTGTCACACACTTAGAATAACACTCTGAGCCTGTCAGTGGATCAAACAAGCTCTTTTAGTGGACCTACTGTGATCAGGTGCAGTTGTAGATTGCAGCCCGTTTGGTGGCTGCTGGCTGAGGTGATCTACTGGACCAGTTCCAACAGTTTTTGCACCTACCAGTCAGTTAGACACCAAAATATGTAAAACAAAAATATGACCCAGGTTTAAGATACCAGAGTTCTCCTTTAAGTGATGTGAATCTGCTTGCTCAGCTGAAGAAAGAAAGCTTTGGTTTCGTTCTAACTCCTCTGCTTCCTCTTATGCTCCCCCGCTTCCTTTGCCAGCTTGTTCTCCTGTTTCCTCTCCTTCCTCTTGTCTGATATCCCTGTTTCTTGCTCATCCACTTTGTTTTACTCTTTTTTTTTTCTTCCCCTTTCCTCCACCAGACTTGCTCTGTACAGGCCACGGCAGCTGGCACATCGTGAAATTCCTCCCTAACTTTCAGCTAACGTGATTTTTTAGAATAGATTTTCAAATCAAGGGCGGCAACGAGCCAGATTTACCCACATTTTGCTGATTTGTGGAGGCCGGTGGTAATTTCCCACCCTTGTTGAATTCTCCTCAGTGCCCCATCAGTGGGCCGCTGTACTGAGTCCAGTTGGACAAGCCTCTAAACAGTGCGGCCCCTTCAGCTCCACAGGCCTGTCCTCTGTTCGCTGTCTGCATCTATCTGTTCGGCCTACGCGGCTTACATAACATCGCGGGGACACAAAAGACCACGGAGGCCCAGTCACGCATTGCCAGGGGAAGTGAGAGTGCAAAAAAGGCCCTTAACCCTGAGCTGTCAACAGCACTGAGACACTATGTGTTGCTTTCATCAGCTCAGTCTGAAATCTTTCCCCCCCGATCTCCTCTTAGTCTGCAAATACCTACAAATACTTCATTGGCCTTCTAATTTCAGATATTTACTTTTCACATTGTATCCCTTGCTGCACTTTCAGCCGTGCTCATCCTTTCTGCCTCTTCCTCTTTCTTTGCCACTTGTTTTCCCATCTCTCCATGATTTACTCCACAGCCATTCCTCATACCCGTCTTTGCTCATCTTTTGTTACTTACGGGCTTTGAATCTCTCTGCCGTGGTCCTAAAATAAAAGTATGATGGAGAAACTGAGGCCTGAAACCCCCAAAAAGAAACACATCTGATAAGATAGAAATGAGAAACACATCTGTTTTCAGACTGATGTGTTATTGAAAGGACACGGGCCATAATGAGACTCTTGTGGCAGCATTACTGTAATGAGGGCTTGTCTCACTGCTCCATCTCTGTGTATTTAAGCAGGTTTGTGTGTGGGTGTGGGATTTGCGAGTTCTTACAAGCGACTTTATCCACTAATTGTTGTTCGTGCGCATTATGATGTAATTGGGGATGAGCTTCGGCTTGTTTGTTTGTTCGTCTGTCAGCCGCAAACCACTGCAGAGTCACAGTTGATGTGATTTTTATTTATTTATTTATTTTTAATCGAACGTTGCGTCTCAGTCGCGACCACGTGCGATCAGATTTTGCTGAATTACTTAGGATGCAGATGATCTACATTCGTCACATGCTTCACAATGAGGTCGGTCCTATTCACAGAGCATCTGCTGGAAGCAAAATATGAATTAAGTTGTACAAGTACTTTAACACATAAATGGGTGTGGTGACGTGTTGTATACATCGACTGTATATAAGGAATGGACGTAGCCACCGTGATGTCACCCGTCGGTTTCTTTTCATCCTGATTTTAGAGCCAGAAGTGATGCATGAGTTTTTTTTCCACACACTTCTGATTGGTTATGTTTAGGCATGACCCACCTCTGATTGGTTAGACCCCCAGGTAGCCCCGCCCTAAAGCAACACTGTGTTCAAGTCAGCCAGCCAACAAATAAATGACTTTCAACTGCATCCGTCTCTGCATTTGTACTTTATTTGTTGTACTTTTTTGTTTTGTTTTTTCCATTAAAAAAAAAACCTCTTTCTGTTCCTTTTTACCAGGTTGAAAACATCCTGCTAAACGACCAGGGACATTACGTGCTCTGTGACTTCGGCAGTGCCACGCACAAGGTGTTGATGCCACATAAAGACGGAGTGACGGCCGTGGAGGACGAGATTAAGAAGTAAGCTTTTCCAGCAATTAAAGATACGCTCCACATGTCACTCGATACAGTCGAGTTATGGAGCCACCTTCCCAACTGAGTCTGTTCTAATCAGAGAGCAATTAAAAAAAAAAAAACACTCAAATCAAACTTTATTTTCTAATTTTTTAAAGGCAGTTAGTGTTAAAAGTAGAAAAATAAATGGGATCTCGTAGCCTTTGTGGCGTCTCTGCACATCTCACTTTTCCTTCTCCTCCTTCTAGCACCCATACAAACATCCCACTGTGACACAAGTCAAGCTAAAAAGGGAACAACATGATTGTCTCAAACCAGAGCCACTGCCTTTTAATTGGTCTAATTTCTCTCATCTTTGTGGTTTTTTAGATGCACAAAAGGAACTTGTAGTGTCTGATGTAGCTATTGGGTCTCAAAAATGGCTTTTTAAGTGGTAGATGTATTTGAGGGAAAGCTGTTAACATAACGTCTTGTGATGTAGGACATGGCAGGCCAGCAAACCAACCTGCAGTGATCACTCTGAACTCCACGTCGCTATGAGGCCGTTAGAATACTCCCAGCTAAACCACATGTGGCCAGATTGCTCTCAAATATGACGTTAGGTCTGTTTATTTGTGTGAGCTTGCAAGTCACTCTGGGAGCAGGTCAGAATAACTCTGTTACCTAAACACAGAGAAGTTCTAGCATACAGTCACAAATATACACTGCTACTTCTGCAGCCAGTCACCGTGGATGATCCGTTGCAGATGACGGCGAATGGGGGAGGTGGCTCTGTAGTAACTACTTGCATAGTGTCAAATCACAACAGTCTGCTGGCCCGTTAACTTTCCTGCATTTGTAGCTGCAATAAAGTGCAATGTGTGGTCGTTATCAGCAGTATATGACCGTGTGTAAACGCTCCTTCTTGATTCTGGTCAAGCAGAAACCATCAGTCCTCTGAACTGTGGTGACTCACGCAGTCTTTGCATGTTCATAACTCAGCTGGGTTGATTCCAAACATAACCAGCTGCTTTGATTATTATCAGATTGACTCTGAATAGAAAACAAAACAAAAAAAAAAGAGCGTTGGGCTCTCTGTTACGCTGAAAGGTGGACGCGGCAATCTTTGCTGGCAGATTCTGGTTAATGTTTTTTCTGTGCATCAGTTAACTGAAGCGCCAATGTGTGAACAATGGGAACTGTGCTCAGCAGGCGAAGATACTCCATTACATGTAAATGTCCCGCTGTAGGCCATATTTGTACATATCCTGGTGTCTGAGTGACTGGTAGGTAGTAAAAGTGTTGGAACTGGTCCAGTAGATCACCTCAGCCAGCAGCCACCAAACGGGCTGCAATGGCTGCAACGTGATCCTTTGGGACAACTGCACCTGATCACAGTAGGTCCACTAAAAGAGCTTGTTTGATCCACTGACAGGCTCAGAGTGTTATTCTAAGTGTGTGACAGCATCATGGAAAGGATCCCTACAGAGAGAGACCTGGAAGATCCTTTTGGTTTAACCACAAACAGCACACACACCAGACTACATTCACTAAAACAGGGATTTTAGAGAACAGAACATTGGAGTTGCTAGTTTTTAGTTGCTGGCATTTTTATGTTTTAAGGGTCAGATCAGATCTGAACTAACATGTTAAAACACCAAAGTTGCACAATAACACAAACAAACTAACCAAGCAAAGTAGCAGCTGACCAGCAACTCCTGTTATCTGCGTGGTAAAATTATTGTTTTTGTCAGTGGAGTCTGGTGTCTTCCAGAAAGTGGCTGTTTGTGGTTAAACCAAAAGGATCTTCCAGGTCTGTCTCTGTAGGGATCCTTTCCATAATGCTGTCACACACTTTAATCTTTGGTCAGGTGCAGTTGTCCCAAAGGATCACGTTGCAGCCAATGCAGCTCGTTTCATGGCTGCCAGCTGAGCTGATCTACTGGACCAGTTCCAACACTTTTACTACCTACCAGAACACAAAATATGTAAAAAAAAATAAAAAAAATAAAGAATACGTCACACGTTGAAGACCTGCTGTAGCAAAGCTACTGAAGTAGTCACAAAATATACTTCATGTTCATGTCCAAACTGCTGCTGTTAATGGCTGCACCGAAGTGGCCAAACACATCACTTATTGTTTATACTTATAAATATATATTTTGGCTGTTAAATCGTCATGTTTTATACGTTTATCATGTGTTTTGCATGTAAAATAAGCGACTATAGCTGCCAAAGAAAACAATCCACTACTTTCCCGTAAGATGTGGTGAAGCAGAAGTAGAAAGTAACACAACATGTGGAGCAAGTATCTCTAAACTGGTATAAAGTGCAGTGGTTGAGTAAATGCACAGATTCCTCCTTCCACCTTTTGTGCTCAATCATTCGAACATTGACCCGCCGCTGACTGTTTCCTGTTTTATCCCTCAGGTACACGACCCTTTCATATCGCTCGCCGGAGATGATTAACTTGTACGCAGGGAAAGCCATCACCACTAAGGCTGATATATGGGTAAGGTCCTGCTTTGTATGTGTGTGCAGTATCAGTGTGAGTGTGTGTTATGCACCCTGCAGGGCTGGTTTGTCCTGGCAGTGTCCGGGGCGTCGCTCTGCCCTGACAGGTTCCTCCTCCCTCCCCTTCTCTCCCTGTATCTCTCTGCCGGCTCACCCCGCGGCTGTTTGCCTCCACCAGCTCTCCAACAGTGTTTTTCCCTCATAAAACATTAAGCAACATCATTGAGTACAAAGCCAGGACTCCGCCTGGTCCTACTCCTCCCTCCCTCCCTCCCTCCCTCCCTCCCTCCCTGCTGCCTGTCCTTTCCTATTCTCCCTCAGTATTGAAATAATTAGGCCCAGTTTAGGGCCTCGATGAGCTCGTGTGAAATAGGCCTCGGCTGTTTCGTAAAGGTGCGAGGTAGAGAGGCAGGAGCGAGGGGCTTGGACGGCAGCCATTTTGAGGAGTGGTGTAAATTAATGCACTAAAACCCAGCCAGCGTTTAAAGATGTGGCTGCTGATGATGACACTTTTTCTGTAGTTTTAAAACTGAATTATGACCCAAACAGACAGGTACTGCTAAAATGATCTGCTGCTCTGGATAAAGAGGCATGATGATTCACTTATGTGTATAAAATATATAAATATGAGCATACTGTATATAAACCAGTGCAAATTAATAAACAAACGAAACTACCAAGCTTAACCTGCCGGCTTCCCTCCAGAGGAACAAACTGGTGTCCATCAAGCTGTCGGCTTCTTTTCTGAAGATGCTCAGCAGGAGTTTGATCAAAACACAGTCTGGGTTTATCTGAACTATCCCGGCCTTTTGAGGAAGATCTCTAGTACCGAGGATACGAGCCGGGAGGTAGTTTCACCCTTCAGTAACGCAGTAACACAAGTGAAAACCTATAAAACTGATTAATTCCAACTGGTAAAACCTTGTTCTTGTGCTGAAACGGTCAAGGTTATTAACTATAATTAAACTTAAATAACTAGCTGCTTTTGAAATGAGAATAAAAATTTAGAAATGAGAATATTGTTGTTACATCGAGTGTATTAAAGGTAGTTTCTTTTTTCTCTTTTTAGAAAAGAAAAGTAATTGCACAGAAACAATATGGCGTCACACTAAAATAAAATAGAAATACACAGTAAACATGTTTAGTTTAAGTCTTTTTCAGCCTTGGCGTTTGTTGAGACGGGGATGTGGACATGTGTGGGAGACAGCTGCCTTCATAAAGCGTCAGGAGAAGATTCAATAACTTCTGAATTGATGTTACAATACGAACAAACAGCCCATTTTATTGATAAAAAAATAAGTGAAACTAATACTGAAACTCATAAAAACTAAAATATCCTCCCTGGAAACTAACTGAAACTAAACTAAAAACAAAAATTCACTTTGTCACCACTTTGTCGTCTTTCCACGGCCGTCCTGCAGGCGCGTGTTGGATTATTGGTCAAATCAAACGAATAATCACCAACACATGCAAGTCTTTGACAAACGATGGCTTGGAAATGTAATGCACCTGTTCTTTAATATATATTTGTGTTTGTGCACGAGCAGATGAACAGACAGGATGACTACTGCTTCCCGTCGACCACCCCCTGCATTCTCACTTCCTGTCCTATGTTTAGCCACGTGTTTGAAACTCCACCGTTTCACACGTTGCGCCTCGCACACAAACGGCATATTATCTGCGGGGTTGTTGGCGGTCGGATGTGCCGTCTGACTCAGATTAGGAGTTTAGTATCAGCCTGGATTAGCTCCGAGCGGAGAGCCGCGAAGAATATCAGTCTTCAGATAGAGCGCTTACAGGAAAACATTCCCTAAACACTGCGGCTAATTCCACAGTCTCTTTCATCTGCAGCTACATCACCGCCACCAAAACGACGCTGGAGCCAAATATAGCGCCATCTGAATATATGATTTGGGCACAGAGCCCCTCTGCGTGTGGAGTTGTTTGGACAGCCACATTGCCGGGGAGCAGACTCTGGGCCTGTTTTTTTAAAAAAGCAGCTTTTTAGCCGCTGACATAAGGAGAATTAATCTTTTGCTGAGCAGAGCGGTGAACGTCAGACCCTCACATCCCGATACAATGGACTCTATGTGGCTCCTTACATGTTTGTTGAAGTCATGTGCATTTCCACCGTCATCGACGACAACTGCTCCTTCTAGCGTCATAAGAAGCACAGATTGTATATTGTCGCTTCTAGTTTCTCCTGCTGGTGATACTGATGGTATTTTTCCCTTTTTACTCTAAACAACTTGAACTGAATTAATGTTCAAGTTTGCTGCTTTGTTCCAAATGTTAATTCCTAATTCATAAACCAGGTCTCCATTCAAATGTTCCATGCAAAAGTTTAGACAAAGTTTCAGAAAAATCTGCAAAAGAATTTGCAAATTTATGATTTTTCCCCAAATTGGTGAAACAGTACTGAAAGACAGTTATTTTATTCATAAGATGCTCTGAGTTTGTCTGTGTTTAATATAAGTGTAAAGTAACACTTTAAGGTTTGTTTTTTCTTCTTTTGAATCATAATCTAGCTGATTTTAGGGCGAAACACTGCAGGTTTTAACTCATTTTAAATTTAAAAACATTGCCAGTAAACTTCCCCCAGCTGATTACTTGGATTATTACAAATATGTTTTGGTTTTACAGGTTTTCTAATGTTAAAATGTGTGAATGATGCATTATGCGCTCATTTATATACATTTCCAGATATATGAATGAATTTGTCTGTAAAAACCTTCGGAATTCAGAAGGAAAACTCTAAAGTTATGTGTTTGCAAGTGCTGCTAAAGTGGAGGTTTCTGGCTAAATATATATATTTTGGATATAAGAAGATGTGTTATGAAAGCTAAACTGACCAGTGCATGTTTCTGCCCATAGCGACTCCCTTTAATGAGGTGTTGCTTCATTAAGGCAAAGCTATAGATCCTTTTGTGTGTTAAATGAATCTGTGATGGGTTTTTTGTTAACAGTCAAAGCGATTTTACAATAAAAGTTATTGTAAAAGTGCTGCAGCACAGCTCAGGTGTGTGTGTGTGTGTGTGTGTGTGTGTGTGTGTGTGTGTGTGTGTGTGTGTGTGTGTGTGTGTGTGTGTGTGTGTGTGTGTGTGTGTGTGTGTGTGTGTGTGTGTGTGTGTGTGTGTGTGTGTGTGTGTGTGTGTGTGTGTGTGTGTGTGTGTGTGTGTGTGTGTGTGTGTGTGTGTGTGTGTGTGTGTGTGTGTGTGTGTACCTGCATTGAAAGAGTCACGTGATGCTCAGGTGTTTCTCGCTCTCTGTGTTTTCTCCACAGGCACTTGGATGCTTGTTGTACAAGCTGTGTTTCTTCGCACTTCCATTTGGGGAGAGTCAAGTCGCCATATGTGACGGAACCTTTATCGTTCCAGATAACTCCAAATTCTCCTTCAAGTTGCACTGTTTAATCAGTAAGTTTGTCACCAAACACTGGGAACAATTTAGGTGTTTAGTGTTTATTAAAAGTGTTTAGTATCACTTCTGTTTCTTCGTTTTCATAGCCTGTGTGTGTTCTGATGATATATGATAATTTAGGTGTTTCTCTTTTTTTATGCACGTGTACATATAAGTATGCACAGAAAGAGGTATTTAAAATCCACAGTACTTCCAAAGTACTTATCTAAACACATATATATACTAGTAAAACATCTGCACACACCAGTGCCTGATAGAAAAACATTACAAATATGATAAATTCATTAGAAAAAATCATTTTAATTTTAAGCAATCTCTGACACACATATTTTGCATACGTGCAAACCCACATCCTACATACTTCCTGTGTACTATTTTGTCATTTTTGTGTTGAGCTTTCTTACCTACACTCGTGTTAATGATATAACTATATACACTAGAACCAGGGGAGCTTATGTTTCTATTATTCCCACGAAGAAGCCTGAAAAGGATCATGAAACGAACAAAGTCGAGGCTTAAATCTGGTCAAAATTTGATAAAAGAATTTGTCTTTTTTTAGATGCTCAGAGATTAAGTTAGCTTCTCCATTTTACACCTCCATCTTCTCCATCTTCTCCTGCCATGTTTTAGTTTATTCTCTTATACTCTGTTAGTTAAACTGAAGGCCGTTTGAGTTTGAAAGCTTTTCTCGGCATGATGGGACTTGACTGTGTGTGTGTGTGCGCTCCACTGTGTTAAATTATAGTTTCTGACACGGTTAAACCGAGTGCAGCACTCAAGGTTGAGAATCTGTACGATTTTGAGGAGCTTGTTTTTCATTTCATGTATTTTCTGTCATTAGCTGGACTATAATTTGCACCCACAGTCTTGTTTTGCCGTCTCACCACTGCTCCCTCTCTGCTGACTTCAGCTCTGTTGTTTTGCTTTTCCACAGCTTCAGCCTGTTTGAACCAGTTACGGACTGTCAGTCATGACGGCCTTATTTGCTTTTAAGTTATTTAACTTCCCCTCATCCTGCAGTGGAGCCTCCTTTTTTAAAATGACTTAACCAACAGCTCCACCAGGTGGCCAAAGGGAGACAGTGCAGGCCCACCACAGTGAATCAGCCGCTGTAGTTCTGCACTGCATGCTGTATGAAACGACCTCTCTGTCTTTTCCAGGATATATGCTCGAACCAGACCAGGAGACGAGACCAGACATTTACCAAGTGTCCTACTTTGCCTTCAAATTAGCTGGAAAAGATTGTCCAGTGCCAAATCTCTTTGTAAGTCAACAGAAAGAGCAAATCGGCGCGGCTTCAGCGTTGTAGGAGGTATTTATCCTATTAACGTGACGCTCCTGCCCTTTTTTTCAGAACTCTCCCATCCCTACGTCGCTCCCAGAGCCTCTAACGGCTAGTGAGGTCGCTGCTCGGAAAAGTATGACGAAAGCCAGGTACTGCTGACTGACCACTTTCTTTATTTTAGTTTTCCTATGATACAGAAACACTACCAATCCTCTGAGTACACATTGTCAGCGAGTGTGACTGTGTTAATTACATCTCGCTGACACAGGAAAATGGATTTTAGCCCCCTAAAAAAGCCCATCTAAAAAAAAGCATTAGTTTTAGTGTACGCTATATTTAGAATATTTTCACCTCTTAACCTTGCTGGCAGACGGTCCTCTCTGACCGGGATCTGAAGCTGTGATATTGCGCTCTTGATGAAGTTGCTCATCTAGTTGCTTCTATATTTTAGGGTTAGTTTGGAGCAAGTCTAACCATAACCCACACAATAATACAAAAAAAAAGAAACAACCCGATTGAGGCAGCAACTCCTGCATGCTGTGAGGTAAAATTACTGTTTTTGTCAATGGAGTCTGGTGGCTTAGAAGAGAGCATAAATAGCTTCAGTCCCCTTTTTAGAAAGGATTATCTGATGGCAAGGTAAAGTTTTTCTGCTGCCGCCCTCCACAGCAGTACATTCTTTATTGTCCATATTCCAAACTATCCCTTAAAGTATACTGTTTATTTATCCCAATAAGTTCTTGCAGTCAAAGCGTTCTTCTTTTGGTTTTGTAAAGAAACTTAATTTATCTTCCATTCATACCTTTTCCTTTGAGGAAACCTTCCTCTAGATAAATTACAAAACAGAACAATAAAAAAAACTCTTTCAGGGTTTATAATCTGCCGTGACTTGTTGAGGGACACAATTTATCGGCACTGGTCACAAAAACTCAAATCCCAACTTTGGACTCTTCCTTTCCAGGATAACGGACGCTGTCGGCCCCACAGAAACATCAATCGCTCCCAGACAGAGGCCAAAGGCAGCAAACAGTAACGTCCTGCCGCTCGCCAACACCGTCACACCCGTCAAGATGACCGTGCCTTCAGCACCCGTCAGCAATGGCCAGAAAGGTTTGTCCAACATCAGTGACATTTGTTTTTACAGACATTAGACGGCTTAGAATCAGTTTCCTGTGTCTGTTCGCTTAAAGCGTTTCTCAGGCTTTTAGTTTTACCGCTTGCTTGTGTTCAGTGTCAGAAACCCATCAGTCTGCACCTGTCCACTCCGCAGCTCCCACCCCCGGCTCGGCGCAGCCATCCGTGCAGCCCCAGCCCAGCAGTCAGCAGCACCGAGTCCTGCAGCAGCTTCAGCCCGGTGACCTGCGGCTACAGCAGCTACAACACCACCACCACCACCACCACCAACAGCAACAAGCAGTGCAGCAGCAACATGCTAATGCACAGCAACTCCAATACCTCCAGGTACATCCGCCACTCCAGCAAACACCATCACAGGAACCGCCACTGAGAGGAGGATGTTTAATCTCTCTCCAACCCTCCTCAGTACCAACAGGCTGTGCAGCAGTCCCTCCAGCTCCAGCAGCAGCAGCAGGCCCTCCAGCTCCAGCAGCAGCAGCAGCAGCAGCAGCAGCAGCAGGCAGCCCTGCTCCAGCAGCAGCAGCAGCAGCAGCAGCAGGCGGCCCTGCTCCAGCAGCAGCAGCAGCAGATGATGATGCAGCCCATGTACCAGCAGCAGGTTGCTCAGGCCCAGGCCCAGGCTCAGTACGCAGCCATGGTGAGTCCTGCCGCAGGTCTGAACCTGCCACCAAAGCCGCCGCAGCTTGAATTTGATTTGCCGGCGACGCTAAAATGGACACCCATCAAATTGAATGTGACGCTGCTCTAGCTCAAGCCCACTCAAGCATTTGAGGATGACTCTACCTCCACATCATGACAGCATTTCAGAGCAGAAGATTTTATCCAAAACTGTAATAAATAGTTTGAGCAAATGACAGTGAAACACATGGAGACGCAGCATGAAATAACACAGAGCTGAGTATTTCATTTAATGTCAGAGTGGCCTAAAATTGCTCTCTCTGTTCCAAACACTGGCAGCCAGTCGAATCGCTTCATGTCTGTGCCAAGCAGCATTGGAAGCAGACGCTCAAACTTCCTGCTGACTCTGTCCAAATATTCAGAAAACTAGTATTTACGCAGCTACTGAACCAAACACACAAACACAGGTCCTCCAAATCCACACTGTTGGGGCGGCGCAATTTTTAGTCAGTTTCCCACCGAACGCGCACCATCTGTTTTTATTTCAGAGGCAATCTGGTCTGAGCGAAGCCACGAGGGGATCGAACAGAGGGTGAAATCGAGCAGTTTCCATCCTGACATATGAAGCAGTTCACAGGCAGGGGGGAGAGAGCACCTCTCAGAATCGCTGTTCTTATTCCCAAGACACCTGCTAAGTGTTTTTTAAAAGCAGCGTCTCCTCTGTGGTCTCAGACCTGTTCCTTATTGTGCCGGAGACGCTTTGCTAAAAGTCTGAGACTGTGTAATATGGTGTAGTGACATCAGAGCAGCCTCATTTGTCAAGGATTTTAAAAGCACAACACAGAAGGGCTTTTTTTTTTTTTTTACACAAATATGGTTTGAGAAGTAAACCCGGAAAAAAAGATGAAGCAACAGTTATAAGAAACAAAAATCTGGTCAGAAGCATTAAATGATAGCAACAGGTCCCCAAAGACAAACGTCATATTTAAAGGTTAGTCTCTTTTCAGAAAATGCATTTAAAATAACTCTTATATACAAACTCTTATATATCTGAACCTGAACAGTATCATAGTGCACAAAATTCATGGTGCACTATGTTCCACGGTTTTGGGGCCAAAGCTTGAAAATAATGGTGCTTTTCCATCACACAGTTTTACCTCCACTCGCCTCGACTCGACTCGACTTGGTTGGTTTTCCATTACAGTAGCGTTCCTCCTCAAAGTGGGGGGGTCGTCATAACAAGGCGGCCCGAAACTCCGGTGGTGTAATTTGCATGCGGCACAAACACAAACACAACTGAGGACGTGGAGCGTTTGGTTTGTGTGGATCCGTTCACCTCGTTCACAGGAATAATCAAAACTGTTTCCAGGTTTTAAAAACGGAGGGTTTGATTCTTGTGAACGAGTCGCTCTCATGACTCATCCAGTGATGTCACTCCCTGATTGGCCAATCGGAGGCCTGCAGTCTGGTGACATCACATTTTCAGCTCCACTCAGCTCGCTAAATAGTACCTGGTATTATCACCTGATGGAGAACCAAAAAGGTCGAGTCGAGTGGGTGCTAGTGGAAAAGTGCCATAAGATTTTGGCCTTTTATTTTGCAAATTTAAACATCCAACGACGTCTTATTGGCTGTAAGTGTCACTGAAACTACCTTTGTGCGTCTGGACTGTAGATAAAGTAGTAGAAACTGCTCTGACATGATGCTACAGCACATTTCTCTTCCGTAGAAATAGTCTGACAACGTGGCACAAATCAGATGTGTTCAGTTGGCAGAGAGGCAGAGCTGACCGTCACAGAGAGGGACGAAGGGACGTGATATAGTTTCACACATTACATTAGTAGTGTTGCTCTCAGCCTTTATTAAGGGTCTCGCCTGCCGTTCCAGATAGCAGCGACAGTACAGGTTACCCAGGTTACCCAGGGTAACCAGGTGAACCAGGTGAACCAGGCTGCGTCAGCTAAGCCGCCGTACTTGTTGTTTACAGTTTTAAATGGCTCCAAGTTTTGAATATAAGAAAGATGTTGTGTTTTTTTATTTTATGTGAATTCTCTAATGAGGAGGAGGAACATGTGGATCAGGAGTCAGGACCGTTAGCATGTTCCTTAGAACAGCTGATAGATAATGATAATGCAGCTTTCAGACTGTCAGCTGTTGTTTGAGCTGTTTGTTCAGTTCGGTGTCCGACGTGCTGTTTGACTCTCATCCCTTCATCCCTCCCCTCCACTGTGTCCCCAGCTTTCCAAATCCAGAACTGGTTTCTAACAACATTTCATCATCTTGTTGCCATCATTGTGCGCCATGAAATCAAAGGTCCGTCCCTCATTCCCTTCCCCCTCTTCTCCCTCTCTTCCTTCCCTAACAGCTGCACCAGTACCAACAGGCTTTTGTCCAGCAGCAGCAGCAGCAGCAACATCACCATCAGCAGCAGCAGCAGCAGCAGCATCCCGCTCAGCAGCCTCTCCCCTATATGTCCTCCCCTCTTGAGTTCCAGATCCAGCTGGGTTCCTATAACGCCACCACACCCACCGCTGGAACGGGAGCTAGAGCTGGTCAGATGGGGGGGCCGTCACCTGTGGATCCCTTGTACACTAACCCCAGGTAATCCTCCTTTTTTTTAAAATCTCATCCTGTATGAAAGTAGATTACTTTAGTTTTTAGGCTTTTAAATCACATTTGCAAATTTTTTACTTCTACAAGGATCTAACTAACTTTTTATTCCTGCACAGCCACTTCTGCCTTATTCAGTATGAGGTTAGCTCATTTTTTAAAATGTCTAAATATGAATTATAGACTCTTTTGATAGTGAATCAGACAACAACTTACAATCTTTCCTTTGAAGCATCATTATAGTTTTCCCACATTACTGTGGTGCTGTTTGTCCACGTCTAACATGGACAGCTCTGGAAAATAGTTGTCAAACTCAACATATGTAGTCTCTTATCAATGATTATGATTCCAATATCTCACACAGACTCACTTTTTGTACCTACTCGTCATTACAAACCCAAAATATGTAAAAAAAAAAAAAAAATAGGGCCCAGAAAAAAACAGAATTATCTTTTAACTGCTATGTGGAACCGAAAGTTTGGTTACTTGCTAATTTAAAAAAAAAAAAAAATGTTAATGGAAGCATAAAAAGCATTGATTGATTGATTAATTGATGACACGCCTTTGTCACCTCTGCCTCTTGTGTATATTCTTATATTTGATGAGGTTATATTTCTTATATTTGCACTGCCTCCACAGTAGGAACCCTCTGCTCGCTTCAGACGGGATCACACCGCCCTCCCAGAGCTGCAACAGCACAGTCAGTAACCCCCCCGACATGTCGGGCTGGAACCCTTTTGGCGAGGACAACTTCTCCAAGTTGACCGAGGAGGAGCTGATCGACCGGGAGTTCGACATGCTCAGAGCAAGCAAGTGACCCCCTTCAGTGATTTTGTAACAGATTTAGATAAAATTCAGTTAGAGGAAATTAGTTTCCTGTGCAGATTCAGATTTGCTGATATCACAACATAATTATCTATTAAAGGGTAATTATGGTATTTTTGAACAGAGGCTGTTTCAAGCACTTTATTCAAAATCCGAGCATTTCCAAGTGTAGTGATATAATTCGGAGAGAACATAATTGATGAGTATGTGATACTTTACAGCTGTAAAGTGCTGTAAAATGCACCTTGTAAATGCTTGAATTTGGCTTTGGAAAAGGTGTTTTAAACCTGTTACATATGTTGGTGTCTAGAAACAGCCGTTCTATCGCTCTCTTCAAAGCCACCAGACTCCAGTGACAAAAACAGTAATTTTACCTTGCAGAAAACAAGAGTTATTGTTCTATCGCTGCCTCGATTGTTTAGTTTGTTTGGGTTATTGTGTGACTTCTGTGTTTTAGGGGGTAGGACTAAAGCGTTAATTTGAATTCAAACTAAAGCTTGAAGATGTCAAAGTCATACAAAGTCCTGTGTTGGATGAGCTAAAATCCCTGTTTTAGTGAATGTAGTCTGGTGTGTGTGCAGAGAGCGATATAACGGCTGTTTGTGGTTAAACCAAAAGGATCTTCCAGGTCTCTCTCTGTAGCCATAGCCTTTTCACGACTGCCTGCTGAGGTGATCTACTGGACCAATTCCAACACTTTTAGTACCTACCAGTCATTTAGACACCAAAATAGGGTGTAAAAATAGTGTTTAAAAAGTTAAAAAAAATACCAGAATTACCCTGAATTTCATATTTACACGTGGTTAATAAACTTGGCAAGGTTTCATAGCCATAGATGATCTAAGTATGTTCCCGTCTGTGACCTCCTTCCCACAGAAAAGCCAGTGGAGAGAACGTCCAGCGTGGAAACGGACCGACCGCAGCCTGCTGCCTCCACTGCCAAGCCCCTCCCTCCAGAGGACCTGTTCGGCTCAGTCCCGTTCGTGGCCAGCGCAGGCAAGTCTTAGAGGAGTCTCTACCGTGAGGACCCAACACTGTGGAGCCACGTGCCCCCCCCTCTGCCCTCTGCCCTCTCCTGCCCCCCCCCTGTCCAGCTCTTCTGTTCCCACCTGACCTCCAGTCAGGAGCTCCTATGCCACACAGACCCCACAGAGGGGCATCAGAAACCAATGAGTCAGATTTTTGTGTTTCGTCTCCCCCAATGTCAGTCGGCAGATTAGTTGTGCTTCTGGTGTCGGTGTAGAATATGATGGAAAGGTGAAGTGAGGCGTCTGCTCTGTTTAGGAGGAAAAGCGCGAGCAGTGAAGTGGACAAAGCACTTTGTGAATTGATTACAATCAGCTCTGGCCTTCTGCACCGGGCTGTAAACAAACCTTTATGCAAGTCAGCTGAAGGAGAGTCTGAGTCTCCTCTTACAGCTCACCGGGTGAAACAAGGCTCCAACTCTGCCTGGGTTTGGATCTATAGTCCCGGTCTAAATCAAATGATGGCTGGAGCACGGTACACGGTAACACATGGCAGTCTCACTGTGTGGGCCAAAAACAAAACGTACACTCTCATGGTGAGGTGCTTTGCAAAAACAAAACAAAAAACAACTTCCAATTCACTGTGTCCAACATGGAACACAGTTGGGTGTAAAAGCAAGTTAGTCCATCGGCACTAAAAGCAATATGAACCATAACGAGGCCGACAGCCTGTCACTGGTACTAATTAGGGCTGAGTGGTGTCACAGTTTCACAACGATATTCACCGTCGAATGTAGTTGTTCTTTCAGCCGTCTGATTAAAAAAAAAAAAAACCACAGCGCTGAACAAACTCCATAAATCATAAGCATCTGTTTTTTTTGAGGAGGAAACACTGTCTCCTGATGAGGTTCCTTATTAAGTGTTAAAGGAAAACTCTGGTGTTTTTAAACCTGGGCTCTATTTTTAAACATTAGGGTATTTGGACATAGTTTGTTTGTGTCATTGTTTGACTTCCTGTTCTCTAAAATCCCTGTTTTAGTGAATGGAGTCTGGTGTGTGTGCTGTTTGTGGTTAAACCAAAAGGATCTTCCAGGTCTCTCTCTGTAATGGAGAATGGAACCAATGGAGACTGTTTTGCAGCTGCTGGCTGAGGTGATCTACTGGACCAGTTCCAACACTTTTAGCACCTACCAGTCACTCAGACACCAGGATATGTAAATAAATAAATAAAAATAGGACCCAGGTTTAAAAAGTTGCCCTTTATACCTTTATTTTATTTGCATGTTGCGTCCTAAACTGGTGCCCTGGTGTTAACAGTTGGCCTCTTCAGTTGTGATTTGAAGAAGAAATGTTAATTAACATTAATTAGTGGGTGTAGCTTTTGGTTTCTGCCTGAACGTGTTGTTTTGGTTGCTAATTCTGCGCCTCCCCTCCCCCCAACGAGTAATTATCGACCAGCTATTACACACTTTCTACCTATTTTGAGTCGGCGATCACACGTGCGATGACGAGGACTCCTCCGAACTCTGATGTCGGCCACCGAGCGCAGCGACGCGGACTAATGATCCTGGATTTTAACAGATTCACAGTAAAAAATCAGCTCTCACGTCATGATGCCGTTCACTACGACGAGTATTCGAGCCACACGGAGGGGAAACAAACAGACATTTAGAGAATAAAGTCTTAATAATTCTCCACACCTGGTTTAGAGGGGAAATATCAGCAGAGCAGCACGTCACCTTTTTAAAAAGATCTTGTGAAACTGTACTTAAATTTAGGTCAGTATCATTACCTGCTATTCTTCATCCCCCTTGTTCATTTTGTTATATGCTAGTTAACTAATATATTCCCCAAATTCACTTAATTTTATGACTTTATTCCACAAATACTAAAATAAACACTTTATTCTTGTAACATTACAACTTTTTTTCTTGAAATTTTATGACTTAGTTCTAATAAAAATACTATTTAATTTTCTTAATATGACAAGTTTTTTCCCATAATTACCATTTAATCCTTTTAATATTGAGACGTTCCCTCTCACTGTGGCTCCCGCTCTGCCGTCCCTCCACACCCACAGTGTCTGTCGGACGCCATTTTGACCCAAACGTCGCTCGGCCCCGGGACTAACTAACTCCAATCGGAGGGGAAAAGACATCACTTGAACTTCCAAAGTTGTGGCTCTTTGCCGTTTGTTTACATTAAAACCCGTCGACCATCTTTGGCCACTGAAACTGCAATGCAAAGATTCCTCACAAACTGGGAAAGTTAACAGTTTCTTTTTGTTTTCTTTTTGTTGCGACGAAGCCTCAAACGCTCTCGTGTGGACGGTGCACTTTACTGTGGAGGCCGATGTTAACGTCCACTTTACTATAACCTAGTTAGTTAGGCTTAACTAACCCGTCAGACTGCATGTGGGTTAACCCGACACGGATCATAGCCTCGGTATAACAATGTGAATATCACAGTATTCCTACTCGCGTCCCGTCGGTGGCAGCAATAAGCTTCTGTGCCTCCGTACTCTTCCTGCTCCGTCAATGTGAATCGGTGACGTCTGAAAGGCGAAGTAGAGGATCTGTTTGTTACTCCGACTATTTAACGACAAACTGCATCGACACTAAAAACACAGAGTTTCTCGGGAAAGTGAGAGTAGATTTGTTTTTTTTTCTCTCCTACAGTGAATTCATCTCTCGTGTCCTGATACATGGCGGCTTAATGCGAGTCCACTTTAGAGTAGAAGATAATGATGCAATATAACCCTCTAAGCACTTGAATGTAGGTGTGGAAATATTTTATTGTCTTCACTTGTTACTTAATGAATTTGAAATTCTGTTTGAGGTCAGATTGGATCATAGGAAATAAAAAAAAAAAAAAACCAAAACAGGAAACCAAACGGATTGAAGGGACTTTTGTACTGGATTTAAAACCACTCTGCAGGGACCGGGTGTCATTCCTTCAGGCTGGCATGAAGAAAACAAAAAAAACAAAACTTTTGGATCAGCCCTTTTAGCTTCCTGTGTTTGTGCCATCACAGCGTGTCGCCGAGTTGTTTAGGTACCAGGTGAGTCTTGTGCAAACACACCGCTGGCAGCTTTAAAGACAGCCTCTCATTAGCACTAATTAGCCATGTTTTACTTGTTTTTCTGTTCTTCTTTGGCTCTTGGTGTTTTTACCTCCAGCCATAGCAGATTTCTCAGAGGCAGAGCTGCTGTAACAGGAACTTTAGTTTTATAACTCCAGTGTTTTTAACTCTGAGCCCTGGTTTTATGTTTTGTTCTGTGCAGTGTTCAGTTCTCTAAAATCCCTGTTTTAGTGAATGTAGTCTGGTGTGTGTGCTGTTTGTGGTTAAACCAAAAGGATCTTCCAGGTCTCTCTCTGTAGGGATCCTTTCCATGATGCTGTCACACACTTAGAATAACACTCTGAGCCTGTCAGTGGATCAAACAAGCTCTTTTAGTGGACCTACTGTGATCAGGTGCAGTTGTCCCAAAGGATCACGTTGCAGCCATTGCAGCCCGTTTGGTGGCTGCTGGCTGAGGTGATCTACTGGACCAGTGCAGCTCTGCCTCAGACCAGTATCTACTCACGGTCAGACAGTGAAGCTGCTGGCGGTGTGACTGCACATATTGATTCAACTCTTCTTTTTATTTAAATTATTATTAAGCTTTATAGTAGAAGTCACTTGTTTTCCATTTCTGGATGCAAAGTGCCTTCGTACGGCATTTTTATTTCCCAAACCGCGACGGCGCCTACAGAGGAACTGCTTGTTGTTTGGAGGACTTGAGCACAAAGCTTCAGTTTAAGGGAAGACATTAGGAGCAGCTGGCAGGTGAATTAAATGAATCCGGCAGGACGAGTTGAAGCTGTGAGGTTGTTTTTTATTTTATTTTTTTCTGTTGCTGAGCTTAAGAGGTTCATTCCCACATGACGTAGACACGACCTGGTACTCCCTCCACACTCTGCTGTTGTTGATATCCGTCAAAATGGTGAACATTTTTAATTTTGTTTTTTTTATTCTTTTTAAATCCATACAATCCTAAAGGGCTGTATGTACGTACGGTCGCTGCCCCTCGCTGTGCTGCTGTTATTCCGCCTTAGAGCAGCAAGCGAGAACGAGACCCATCGCTCATCCACGCAGACGTTTTGGTACAAACACATTTATTTAAGTGGTCAAATGTCATTTGTGTTTAGCTGAAGGTAAGTTTGGAGTTCTGCTGCCCAACGCTTCTCCTCCACATCATGTCTCTCATTATCACTGCCCCCCCCCCCCCCAAAAAAAAACCCCCCTCCTCCATTTCAGTCCTCCTTTTGCCTCGTTTCTTGTCATTTCTCATGTAGTAAGACAGCCATACTCAGAAGCATCTTGTTCATGTGTACTGGTGGATGGATCTATATAGCTTCGATTTTGAAAAAGGCGCGAAACCATCGAAGCCAAAAAGGAAAAGTGAGAGAAAGGGACGACCAGAGCCATTAAACTGCACTTTATTTCTTTTATTAAAGTGCGTGAAATCTCTCATCCCAGGATTTTGTGGGATGAACAAGCAAACCTAGACGTTGAATATGTTGTTATATTGTTTACATTTGCAGGTTTTCTGTGCTTTTTTTCTCTCCTCTGTCTTGAGGTCTGGTTTCCTCCCCTTTCTAGTAGATTTTTTTTATTGTTAGCTTCACCCCCACCACCCCCCCGCCCCGCTGAGGCATTAGACGCCCCAGAGCAGATCGCTAAGACTCCCTTTTTGTTTTTTCAGTGTAAATTCCCTCTCATTAGAAGTGTTTTTAAGGATGCAACAGCTCTTGAGTTTTAGCCATACTCCTGGTACCTCTCCCTGCAGAATCAATACAACCTATAGATCGACAAGTTGTCTTATACATATCTTGTTTTTGCAACAGACTATGTAAAAGGTCCTGTATCATACTGTGAGTGTGAATGTATTTCTTTATAGAATGTTACTGATAAATAAAAAACGTTCCAAATCAATATTCACTTTGGTTCCTTTTTTTTTTAAAGCTCATTTTGATCGAAGTTGTAGAGTCTCTCCACCACTACACCACGGGCAAGATGTTCCTGTGCTTCTAAATAATGGCTGTCTTTGTGTTCGAGCTCAGACTTTTGGTTGACAGAACGGAGGGTCAAAACCACAGACTGTGTAAAAGAAATGTTGATGGAAGTCAATGAGGAAAATGAGCCGACTTCTCTCCTGATTTATCAGCTCAGGGAACATTTTCCTGATGCAGGACGTTCATTTAGTCAGCGACGGTCCGTTTAGAGGAAAGTAGGACGGGGCTTCCTGCTCACTGACCCAATCAGAGGCGCTCTTCATGACATCACTTCTGGCTCCAGAAAAACCAAGATGGCGACGCCCGTAAAGGGGAAACTCAGGATTTAAAAATCAGCAGCAGGGAACAAACCAGCAGGTGACGTCTGAGTGTCTTCATCCACTTCTCTTATACAGTCTGTGGTCAAAACGTCGGCGTCTGCGTTTGAAATGTTCAAACATGAGCACAGATGCTGTTTTAGAGACTTTTAGAGTCCTGACGGCGACGCACAAGTTCAGCGAGATCGATATGAAGTTTGGACATTTTTGGTCGTTTTTCCTCCAAATACGTTCTAAAGATCCCGTGTTCTCCTCTCTTGGCTGCAGGAAGTGGGGGTTTGATAGGCTATAGGAGGTCACATGACCAGCAGATCCCCTTATGACATCATAAAGGGAGCCAAATCTAAACTGTGTGTTTTCACACAGTCTGGGTGGTTTCTAGGATAAACACATTTATCTTGACATGAGAATGGAGGAGCTACATTTTCTTCCACTTTCTCTGTATTTGTGCGCCTCATTGTTATTTTAATGTTATTTCCCTTTTGTAACACACGGTCAGTTAAAGGTGGCTCCTTCAGGAAACGCTAACCTCTCTGGTAATTTGTTTGCAGGGTAAATCTTTACAATAAACTCAGTCTGGTCTTTTTTTTTTTTTTTAATTTAAACAAGTACAAATGAATAAAATCTAGTCCCAGCTCCTTAAATGTGAGGATTTGCGGCTTTTCTCCGTTTTCTAACATTTGTAAATTGATTATTTTGCTGTTTGGCGTCACCTTGAGCTCTGAGATCAACATTTTATAGACCAAAGGAAAGATTGATTGATAAAAAATGATCATTATTTGCAGCCTTTATTAGTTATAGTAAATGAAAAGTGTATATGTATGTATTTGTTTTTCCAAAACGGATTGAAGCAAGTTACATTCTCATTTCAAAATAGAAGAATAATCCGGTTGACGAGCTGTTATTTGATTGAAGATACAGAGCAGCTCATTATAAAGAAAGATTAGTCCAGTTTATGACGACAGAAGTGCTGCTGCTCACCAAACCTCTGCAGCGACGTGACCCCAAACAGGCCGATAATTTATTCGCTTTGCTTATTGATATTTTAATCCCGTTATTCGTGCCTGAACAGACGGGGGTTCAGTTTGTGGAAAATGTAGAGCAACGAACCGTCTCAGTCACTCTACACGCACCGTATCTTTAATTAAAATGATTTAACAGCGCGGCCATTTACATTTCCAAATCCTCCTCTGTGTCAAACTACAACCAAATTAACCTCAATAATTAAAAAGCGCCCCCCCCCCCCAGTGTGTCGTCAGAGTAAAATCATAGAAATTAGATCTTTTTCTCTGTGTGGAAAAAAGCAGAACTCTTCTCTCAGACAGAAGCAGCTTTTGTGTTCAGTGTAAATGTGATGAGGAAATGTGTTAATTATGAATCTGACCATCAGACCAACACCTTCAGGTATTTACAATTTTCCAACAGTTGAATGACATGATATATTTTTGAAATGACTGTCGGGTACAAAAGGTTTTGGAACCGGTCCAGTAGATCACCTCCACCGGCAGCTGTGATACGGGCTGCAATCCTTTTTGTTTCTCTTAAAAGCCACCAGACTCTATTGACAAAAACGTCATTTTACCATGCAAAACGCAGGAGGTGCTGGTCTACTTCCTGTGACTACGGTGTTTTAACAACTTAGTTTGGATCCAAACAAGCCCTTTACTACACCAAAGTGACTCAATAGCACAAACAAATTAATCAATCCAGCTATGAGGTAGATCAGCAACTCTCATGTTCTGTGAGCTAAAATCAGCGTTTTAGTGAATGTAGTCTGGTGTGTGTGCAGAGAGCGATATAACGGCTGTTTGTGGTTAAACCAAAAGGATCTTCCAGGTCTCTCTCTGTAGGGATCCTTTCCATGATGCTGTCACACACTTAGAATAACACTCTGAGCCTGTCAGTGGATCAAACAAACTCTTTTAGTGGACCTACTGTGATCAGTTGTCCCAAAGGATCACGTTGCAGCCATTGCAGCCCGTTTGGTGTCTGCTGGCTGAGGTGATCTACTGGACCGGTTCACCTGCAGTCCTCGCTGCTTGATTAGTGACTTAAACAATTAATTTTCTAAATCTGTTGACTAATTTTTTGTGGATCTATTCAGCTGTATTGTAATCCATCACCCTGGACCCTCAGTGGGAGCTTCATGTCCTCCCTCACCTACAGTGTTGTGATTGGGTTTGTTAGAAGCTGTTGATTGTCAGTAACCTTGTACACTTCTCTAAGCTCCTTTCCCCCCCCCAACAGATTTTATCTTCCATCAGACAAGAGAACAATCACATGCATGTTTTCACCACTTATTTGTATCTTTGTAGAGATCAGACGCAGCGTGTAATCCTTCAGCAACGACACAACAAATCCGTGCGTCAGTCTGTCGTCTTCTCTCGTGATTAACGTCGTTTCTGCTCCGTGAGATCGTCTCTCGCTCTGGGAGGTGATTACCAGTTGTAATCTGGGAGCTGTCGGCCGGAGCAAACAGATGCAGAGCACTTTGTGTCTCCTGCGTTAATATGTTTTTATTCCAGAGACTTTTGTTTTATTTATTTATTTTTTTTTTTATCTTCTATCGCTGCCGTGTTTCATTTATCAACAACAAAGCTTTTAGTTTGGCTAATCTGTCATCTCGTGCTGCCAGTTTGGACAGTTGAAGATGTGGAGAGGTTTCCATTTTCGTGTTCACAGCAGGGGGTCTTTTCTCTGCTTTCTAATGAAGAGCTCCCACTAATAGGGAACAATAAATTGGCTCTTTGTGTGTGGCACAGTTTATTTTGAATATAATTGGAGACTATCCACTTGCTAATTAGGCTAATTTCTAAGTTGCCATTATGCAAATCTCTTGGAAATAAATTTACACAAGGCACAGTTTTTTCAGCAAACGCCAAATATGTGTAAGACTTTTAGTAGTTACTGCAGAACAAAGCTTCATTTTCTGAGTCTAAAGGAAGCGACCGACAGCTTCAATCTCTTCACAGAGAGATTTAAATTTACTTGAAAAGCTCGGCGTCTCATTTCTTCCGCCTCTAAGCCCGTTCTTCTTATTTCAGGGTCAGAGTCGAGAAGTCAGAGCAGCTTTTAGACCATATTGACTTTTGTGAAATCTCCTTCTCTTCTCCGCTCCGTCTGCTTCAGCATCGGGCAAACTGTTCGGATTAGTATTTGTGGTCCTCTAAACCGAAGCCGAGTCGTCCTGATGTCATTAATGCCGCATTTTACAGAGGTCAGCGGGGCCGAGGGGCGTTTGTAGGAAATGAAAACTCGGTCTACTTCTGCCAATCAGTCCTTCGTTAAGTCAATAATCTCAATTTTAGGCCTTAAAATGCCCTAAATATGATCTCAAATTCACTGGATTATGAAGTTAACCTCACTTTTAAAAAGTTGTGTGTGTGTTTTATACATGTTTATTTATCACGCTGTAACAAAACCTAAGAAACAAAACCAACAACTCAAGCAGCCTGGTGAGAAGTTATCACAAAACATCCAAATTAGTTATTTAGAAGTAATAAGTTAAAGTTAAGTACTCATCTAAATATGAATAAATAAGTAATTGAAAGACTCCAAATATTCTTTCACATTCTTTGTACTAAATAAGTAAATAAGTTTAAAAATGGATTCAAAATGGTCGTAGAAAAGGTAAATTTGTTGAAACATGCAGAAACTGTGAAAACATCAATTACACATTGAAGAGAATATTAAACTACAAGAGGCCCAGGACCATCTTAACTGGTTTTGTCCTGTTTCTGCAGGGACCAATGTGATGAAGGCTGAGCAGACCGATGAGGAAGTCGGCGCTCCCGCCCCCGCTAAACCCACTCCGGAGGATTTGCTGCCGGCGGCCTCGAAGGAGCACAAACCAGGCAGAAGGAACAACTGCAGACCAGGCGAAGAGTCCGACAGCGACTTTGAGTCCGACCCTCCTTCGCCGAAAAGCAGCGAGGAGGAGGAGCCGGAGGAGGAGGAGGGCCTGAACAGCGAGCACGGGGAAGACACCGAGCCAGAGAATTTAGGACAGAGGCCTCTGCTGATGGACTCCGAAGAAGAGGGAGAGGAGGATGAAGACAAGCACAGCTCTGACTCGGACTACGACCCCAGCAGGGCCAAGAGCCGCTCAAAGAAAGCCAGTAAAGCGGCTTCGGTCGCCACCAGGAGTCGTCCTCGGGAGGATTCTGGCACGACTCTGATCACCCCTCCCGAGTCGCCCAGCAGAGCCGGAGCTGCTCCGGCCGTGGCTGCCGTGGACGTTTTTGGTGCTGTACCCTTCCTCAAAGGAGCCTCGCCTGCCGGGCCTTCAGAAAGCTCAGACATCTTTGCCAAAGCGCCTTTCAGGCAAGTCAGCCACGAGCAGCGACCTGCGGACGAGTTTGATGTTTTTACCAAAGCGCCATTCAGCCGGAACCTCTCCAAGTCAGGCAAGAGCGGCAGTGACGTCCCCATGGGCCAAACGCCGCCCGTCTCCCCTGAGGGCATTGACGTTTTCGGCTTCTCGCCCTTCCAGCCGGGCCCCACTGAACCGCCTCCCACCACCTCTAGAAGCGCTGAAGATATCTTCCGGCCGTCTTTTGAGGAGTCGCCCAGCCCTCAGCAGCAGAGGCTGAAGCAGCGCAGCCTCCAGAAGCTGTCTTCGCGCCAGAGGAAAACCAAGCAGGAGGCAACGGCCGGCAGCAGCAACGGCAAACGGCACCACGGTACCCCGACCGGAGGCCGCAAGACCAACAAGCCAACTTACCGCACACCTGAGAGAGTCCGCAGACACAAGAAGGTCGGACGGAGAGACTCGCAGAGCAGCAACGAGTTCCTTAGCACCTCTGACTCTAAAGAGAACATCAGCGTGGACATAACCATGACCGAAGGGAAAGACAAAGGTGCTTCTCTGCCGGTAGACGAGACCCTTTTAGACCCGTTCGGAGCCAAACCTTTCCACCCTCAGGACGGCAGCCGGCACGGCCAGTATCAAGGACTCGCCGACAGCAGGAGCGACATGGACACAGCCAACGGCAAGTCCTGGACAGGTTCTCTCGGAGAAAGCATCATGGATGATTTCGGGGCAGTGCCCTTCACAGAAATGGTCACCCCCAGTGGACCGCAGCAGCAGCAGCAGCAGCAGCAGCAGCAGCAGCAGCAGCAGCAGCAGCCGCCTTCGCCCTCACAGCCGGTGGATCTCGACCCATTCGGAGCGGCACCTTTTCCCACGAAGCAGTGACTTCTCTCATCTTCCCACTCTGCCAAGTTGCTGTTAAGTAACCTCTAAGCTTTTTTTTTTTTTTTTTTTTGGCTTGGGAACACCTTCAAACAATCACAAAACGACAAGCTAGCAATGTCCTAACGCCTCTTTTTTTTTTTTAAAGAACATTTTAACACCTCTCGGTTTCAATAACAAAAACCTAAATCTTGTGGAGTGCGAGTGATGTTTCCACATATCTTTCAGCTGTACCCGTTTGCTGAGAAGCCTTTAATGCTGCATCTTTAACGCTCGTAAAGACGTCTGAACCGGGAGAAACGGAAAAAAACCCACTCGAAAATCGTACTGTGATTATAAACTTTGACGTTTGACAGCTTGACTCGCTGCAAAAAGCTCTTTACGACCTGCCTTCTGATCTGCAGATACGTTTTTTTTTTTGTTAGCACCACAAAGCCTTACCTGAGCTGGGCTCCGCCTTGCTGCACAGTACCTCGGAAACCACGGCACTGCCGGCCTTCGCTGGCCTTTCACGTCGGTGGAATCATTTGGGAGTTGACTTTAACCACTTTGTTTTATCCTTATTAGACTTTTCTCTATGCATAATTTCACAGTAGTCTTTATACGCAGCTGAATGTGGCTGTGGTTTGTGTTGAATACTAGAAGGGATCGAATTTTGTTGTACTTCCTGAAAGAGTTGGATCTATTAATTGGGTCAGGTTTAAATTTAGGCTCTTAACTGTTTTCATTTTTTTTTTCTAGCAGCGAACTTCTATGTAAGTACTGTTAACTTTCCTTTTTTTTTTTTATTAAGTTACAACTCAACACATTGTGCTAGAAATGAGGAAGAAATAAAACACAAAGCCACAATAGATGACTAGTGGAGGTTTGTGTTTGAAGCAGAAACTCTCACTCTTTCCCTCAGCAGCAGACGTGCTCCTCACATCAGATGTCGTAGCATTTTCACATTAATTTACAGTTCCATCAGTTTGTGGATGAGGCTGGTGCTGTTCTACATTTTTCATTATTGTCAACAAACCGCACGGGCAGACCAAAACCAACCACGTGTTTGTTGTCTTTCAGTCCTTTCAGACTTCCTGTCTGCGGCGCTCAGCCCCAAACCCATGAGCTGCTACCGACGATGTAAGTCTTTAAAGGAATAGTTTGGTGATTTGTCACGTGCGCTTATTCATTTTCTTGCAGAGAGGATTGATACCGCTCTTAAATATGTGAAGCCACAAAGCTACAGGTAGGTGATCACTAGCTTAGCTTAGCATAAAGTCTAGAAACTGAGGTTAATGGTTACCTGGCTTTGTCTGACCGCGTCAAAATGCACCTGCAAAGCTCATTAATTAGTTTAAAAAATGTTTTAAGGGGTGTTATGTGACAGATGGGTTTATGGAGCAGCTTTCCCGGCAACGACCAACAAACAGTTGACAAATAAATGACAATAAATGAGATAAAAACTATTTATTAGATGTGCTGGTGGACAGTCAGGCTAGCTGTTTGCTCCGTTTCCAGTCTTTATGCTAAGCTAAGCTAAGCTAACTGGCTGCTGGTTTCAGCTTCAAGATCTTTTCCTTTTCTCTCAGCAAGTGAATAAAAGTTCAAGCCATAGAAAAAAAATCAAAGTATTCCTTTAAAAACACGTCAGAAATTTACTGCAACTAATTATTTTCATTATCGACTAACCTGCTGATTAGTTTCTCCATTGATCGATTATTGTTTGGTCTATAAAATGTCGGTTGCAGAGCTCAAAGTGACGTCTCTGAATGTCTCGTTTTGTTTGACCAACAGTTCAAAAACCGAAAGATATTCAATTTAACATGATATGAAACGGAGAAAAGCAGCAAATCTTCACTATGAAGGACAGTAAACAGACATTTCTGTGGAGTTTCTGCTTGAAAAGTAAATCAAACCATTTTTCCAAACAGTTGCCAATTAATTTTGTCGTTTCAGCTCTAATATAAAGTAGATTTCCAGTTGTAAAAAGGTTCAGTAATCTCCTGAAACAGCCGGTCTGTTCCTGTTATTTGCTCACAGTAACATCAATGCAGAACAGCACCAAAGTCTTTTCTGCTGCAGAATGTGAATTCATAAAAGGAAAAACCTTTAAAGACCGTCGGAGGAATCTGAGATCAGTTCTTAGTGCTGCGTTCACATTTGTTTAAAACTAAACCTGCAAATCTTTGATTGTGTTTATCTTCTGCTGCCTGATGTGCAGGAGGATGCTGTGAGAGTGGAGCTGAGAACAAACACTACGTGGTTATTTCATTTATTCAGAGTCATGTTCAGCAGTTTGGTACGAAAAGTCAAAATACAAAATTCCCGCTGCTACAAAATGAGTTTTAGACACACAGCTGACGTCTCTGAGTGCTTCAAAGACTAAATGCTTTAGAGAAACCAATACAGAGCGGCGTCATGATGAATAACTTAAACACAGGACAACAAAAAGAATCCTAACGCCAGAGAACATTAAATATCACACAGAAAACCATTGACTTTCATTCCAAAATGAGACAAACGGAAACATTCGTGGGACATGCGTTCAAGTTTTAAACTTTTAAGACTTGCTAACAAAACTAGCATTTGAGAAAATTAAAAAAAATTTAATTTTGATCTCTTCCAATAAAGGGACAGTTCACCCCCAACATATACATAAGAATACTGATTTCTCCTCTTCCCTTTGTTCATGGTCAGTTCTGTGCAGTAAAATCCCTGTTTTAGTGAATGTAGTCTGGTGTGTGTGCTGTTTGTGGTTAAACCAAAAGGATCTTCCAGGTCTCTCTCTGTAGGGATCCTTTCCATGATGCTGTCACACACTTAGAATAACAACTAGAGCCTGAGTCTGAGGTTATCTACTTTTTGTTTAACCAGAAAAAGCCGTTCTCTTGAAAGCCACCAGACTCCATTGACAAAAGCACTAATTATACTTGGCAGTTGCTGGTCTGCTTACTGCCTCCATTGGTTAGTTTGCTCGTGTTATTGTGTGAATTTTGGTGTTTTAAAGGTTAGTTCAGGTCAAATACAGTATTTGTGTAACACACAATAACACAAACAAACTAGCAGATCAAGGCATGACTCCCATGCTCTTTCAGCTAAAATCCCTGTTTTTGTGAATGTAGTCTGGTGTGTGTGCAGAGAGCCATATAACGGCTAAGGTGTAGTTTGGTACGTTTGGGCGCTTTGAGCACCACAAGCTGAGAACCATCCAGGTGAATAAACAGGTTAGAGGGTTTTTGGGATGAACTGTCCCTTTAAAGGATGATTGTTTCACAACGTGGATGTTTTGCATTTTGGAGTGAAGCCATTAAAATACAAAGCAACAGCTGAACGTTCACATTGCACATCACCCTAAACAGTACAGTGAGTCAGTCTGGAAACACTCAGCGTTCACAGACAGTGAAGAGAAGCTGCTGTTTTAACAAGGAGACAAAAAGCAGAGCAGTAAAGTCTACAGAAGGTCCACGGGGCCGCAGAGCTCGCCGATACGTCGTCACAGTGTTACATCAGTGCTTGAAGACAAACTAATTCTAACTCTATGAGTCGCTGTAACGTACTACAGGAGGGTTCAGGGGCTCGTTTAGGTTTGCTTTTCAAGATGTGAACTTTTGAGAATAAATCTAAATACAGTTTTATTCTCACAGAACACAGGGGCTGCTGGTCTACTGCTGGTGTTTTAACACCAGTTTGGATTTGAACTAAACCTTTAAAACACCAAAGTCACACAAAAACACAAAGAATCTACCTGATGGAGGCAGCAGCAGAGCAGCAGCTCCTGTGTCCTGTTCTCTAAAATCCCTGTTTTAGTGAATGTAGTCTGGTGTGTGTGCTGTTTGTGGTTAAACCAAAAGGATCTTCCAGGTCTCTCTCTGTAGGGATCCTTTCCATGATGCTGTCACACACTTAGAATAACACTCTGAGCCTGTCAGTGGATCAAACAAGCTCTTTTAGTGGACCTACTGTGATCTACTGGACCAGTTCCAACACTTTTAATACCTACCAGTCACCCAAAATGTGTAAAAAAAAAAATAGGGCCCTGGTTTAAAAATATCAGTTCTCTTTTAACCACATTGTCTTTAAAATAATTATTATAAAGTGGAACTATAATTAACATCGACAATCATTTGAACACTTTGGTTCCTTTAATTTAAGAGCTACATGATGTTTGGTTAACAGGCACTTACAG
This sequence comes from Pempheris klunzingeri, assembly GCF_042242105.1. Classification (NCBI taxonomy): domain Eukaryota; kingdom Metazoa; phylum Chordata; class Actinopteri; order Acropomatiformes; family Pempheridae; genus Pempheris; species Pempheris klunzingeri. The sequence continues at coordinate 1,797,954 of NC_092018.1, read as the reverse complement.
AAGCGTGAGCTCTCTCCTGCTGCTCCGCTGGAGGATTTGATCCTGATGACAGCTGCTTTTAAAGTCGCCTCACATTCAGGACATGTTCGGCTGCAGAGTTGCAGGGTTTGTGTGGTTGAACTGAGATGCAGCGGGTCCCGTTTTTATCTTACGAACACGCTCGTCACGCCACCTCCCGTCTGATCCCCGGAAGAGAGACTCACAGGTGAGACGGCGTCCGTCTGTCGGGGGCTCCGAGGTGGACCGAGGGGCCTCTTCCACTGCCTGAGGAGAGAAAACAGCTGGTTTACACAGAACCAAGGCAGGAAAACCTCCTCCAGCAGGTTCAGACCGCTCACACACACCTTTCTCCTGATTCACAGAAAACAGTATTTATATTTACAGAGTTATCGAAGAGCTTCACAGCGACTTCTGACAGCTGGAGGATTTTAAACCCGTCTGCTGCTGAGCCTCATACTGGGGTTAAATAAAGATTACAGAGCAAAAGGAGAAGAGAAAGTCAAAAAAATATTGGATATTATCTCATTTAAGAGGGAAATTTGGGAGAAAATGTTTGTCGGCGTGATGACGTCGACCAAAAACTCCTAAATTTACCACTTCAACATCAGAGAATATCCGTTTTATCTTGGAGGGAGAAATCTTGGAAATGATGAGTTTCTTTTCACCCTCGTCGTTGTTTTACTTTTATTATATTATATTTTAGTTTTTACCCACACGTTGTCTTAGAACTCTTCAGGTTCCCGTCGGTGTGACAGTTTCTACGTTAGAGCTGCTTTGAAGCCTCTCAGTGTTTCTCACTCTTACAGGAAGCTTTACTGTTTGTTAATAAAAGACTTTTTGCATCTTGTTTCACAAACATCCGCAGCAGGAACCAAACTTTAAACAGAAGACGCCTCCCATCGTTTCCTCCCTGGACCAGAAATAAGCGCTGAGCTCCTCTGCAGCCAATAACAGCTCAGAATAACTTATTCTAACTTATAATAACTATTATAATAGCTTACAGTGGAACAGGTCGGGGATCCCAGCATGCACAGCGGCGTCCTAAGCGTGCTGGGGGGCTTCGGGGCAGGGCACTCGGTGTCTGTAGGCCATGATGAAGCACGTCGACTGGTGCCACCAGTAGAACATCAGCACCAGCAGCAGGTGCCACACCTGGTGGCTGGAGCCCAGGTAGTTGAGCTGACCTGCAGGTGAGGTGACGTTCTTAACATTCAGCTTTTAGAAAACCCTTCTGTTGACAGACTAATATTTGAGTTCAGGACTGATAACTGATAACTGATAACTGATAACCATCATCTGATGAGTCAAAGAGAAACTTTCCGTGACACATTAACGTCAGGTGACATTCAGAGCTACTAAAATTAGTCACATGGTTTAGTCAATAAACCAGAACCTTTTCGACTGCAGCGAGAGACTTTTAACTTTAAAATGCTTCACATGTGACGCTGACGTTTAAAACTGACAGTTTGATTCCCGTGAAACAAAATAAACTTTGCTTTTATGAAGCTCGGAGCAGTTTGAGACACTTTCAAATAATAAAACTACAACCTTGAGCCTTTTAAACATTTCACTCCAAGTGTCATTCCTCCTAAACTGTGGAGCCGGAGATCCCAAATAAAAAGTAAGGAGCTGAGGACGACAGAGGAGATCGAGCAGCGGTCTCACCTGGGAAGTAGCGCTCAGGAACTTTGGAAACGTAGAAGATGAGAGCGAGAGCAGCGATGAAGTACATCCCCAGGACTCGAGGAACGAAAGCCTGAGAGAGAAGGAACTTCCCGTTAGCTTATTTCTGCTCGTGTGACTGATGAACATTCAGCTCGCCGCCTGCGTGAGCGCGCTCACCTGGACGAGCTCGGAGGAGAAGCCCCCGGTGATGCAGATCCAGTGGGCGGTGGGGACGAGCCCGTATCCGGCCACCGAGCAGAAGATGAGCGAGCGCAGCTGCTTCCACTGCTTGCTGAGGTAATGAGGGTGAATCTGGGCAAAGAAGACGGCCAGGATCATGGCCAGCACCGTCACCAGGTACACCTGCCGCCAGTACTGCCGGGACAGGAAGGGCAAAGGTCAAAACACACCAGAACACACACCTGCAGGTTCAAGAATCCCTGGAGGAAAAACTATAAAATCATATTTATCAACCTGAATTCAAGATAAAAGAGAACTGCAGCACTTGGGTCCTTCGGGTCTGTCCACATCCTGGTGTCTGAATGACTGACAGGTAGTAAAAGTGTTGGAACTGGTCCAGTAGATCACTGTCACACACTTAGAATAACAATCTGAGCCTGTCAGTGGATCAAACAAGCTCTTTTAGTGGACCTACTGTGATCAGGTGCAGTTGTCCCAAAGGATCACGTTGCAGCCATTGCAGCCCGTTTGGTGTCTGCTGGCTGAGGTGATCTACTGGACCAGTTCCAACACTTTTACTACCTACCAGTCACTCAGACACCAGGATGAGGACACAGAGAGGACTCAGGGTTAAAAACCAAACAGAGGTGGTGAAGCAGCATGTTCATAAAAGGAAACCAGGATGATTTTAAGGCAAATTAAATGCTGAGAACATGTGAAAGTGTGTGTGGCTGACGGACCTTCTGTTCTGTATTAATGAGCAAACACAGAAACGCCTCTCGCTTTAGTGAACCGCTAAACGATTAAAGATTTAAGATCCTAATTTCCTAAATTGTGCTTAAGTAGTTGATGAACCGTATCCAGCTGAAACACCAAACTCTGCTCACACAGTAAACACAACACCTGTTAAACCAGTCAGACAAACTTGGACGGACTTTTTTCTGATCTTAAATCTTTAAAGAACGAGACGGATTATTTAGGAACGAAAGAGTCTGTTGAGGCCACAAACGGCTTCTAATCTAAAATCACTTGATCCTCAGCTTTTCCCACTTTCTTCTTCTCTAAAAACACCTTCGTCTGTCTGATCTCTGCCACTTCATGCGCAGGTTGATGTCATTTGCACAGACGTGATAAAACAAACGTCCACGATGAACCAGTGAGGATCTTAGCGTGTGCCAACTGCACTTCTGATTACAGACTAAACCTTCGCTGTGCTTAAACTGCTAGAAGTAAGTGTGCACAGTCTGGAGAGCCTCGTCTCCGTCCCTTCTGTCCGTTTGTGTGGATGTAGGCCTCCGTCCAGTCACACGTCCTCGTTCGACGAGTCCTGCCGAATTTCACAGTGAATAAATTTGCACCAGGAACGAGGCCCCGCTCGGCTGCAGCCAGCTTTTTTAAGCTCTCCTCCAAACAGACTCGGTGTTCTCTCCTCCAAATCTGCCTTTCCGAGGCGCTCTGATGAGACACGAGTTTGCTTGGCTAGATATAAAAAGCAGTTCTTCCTTTAGGGACTTGGCGTGCCGCAGGAGTGGAGCCACCCAGAAGCGGAGCCCCAGTCTTGGCAAGGACAGGGGAAAGGGTGGCGGCGGCGGTGGCGGTGGTGGTGGTGGTGGGGGGGCCCTTCACTGAGACGGCTCCCAGACTTGCGAACGTCATATGGTGGGGAACAGGAGTGACGGACCGCTCCGTGAACGCAGCCATCTGGTTTGGGCTGCAGCAGATTTCAGCTGCGTTCTGGGGGCAAAATAGCCCGGCGCTTCCAATATGCGGGGGAAAGCGAACAGTGAGGAGCAGAGCCAAACACTTCAGGAGTTAAAATTAAAAAAAAAAAAAAAAAAGCAAACAGGACAGAAAAAAAATAAATAAATAACATGGTGGGCGGCTGGAATAAGGAACCGAACAGGCTCGTGTCATCGGAGGCTGTTTTCCAAACGGCGAGCGCAGCAAAGGTGTCGTGTTGCTTATTCACCAGGAACAATGAGTCAATCAGCAGAGCCAGACTGTGGGCTCCTCTTCAGCTTTATTCAATTACTGCCTCTCAGGCCGACGGTGTTGAGCCAGAGAGTCTCCGGGGACGAGCGGCGGCTCGGCGATGAAGCCACAAATGCGTGCGGGGACGCTCGAACATCAAACACATTTAAATTCTCTATCAAGCGCGTGAAGCAGTGAGAGTAAATCACAGTAAAATAAGCCTCCGTCTCCTGATCAGGACGAGCTGATTAGTGTGAAACTCTTAGCTGGGAGATAAAAGATATATAAAGAGTAATATAAAGGAAACAAACAGAGAAATAAATAGGAGAACATACAAACGACAGTCAGATAGATATCAGATGGTTTCTAATCTAAACCTAAAGTTTCCAAAGCTTTCTGCTCTGAAAGCTTCAGGGACGCCGTCTGATTTCTCACCGCCCACACGTCTGATTTGTTCAGGGTAAATAACAAGTCTACAATTTTAAAATGTCTTTGGATTGTCCTGAAAAAAGGTTGACTTAATGGGACCAACAGCAGAGCCTAGGGCCTCCTGCAGGATAAAAAACTCTCAGGCTGAGGATCAATGAATCATTTTGGCAGGCAGGAGTCCGGCACAGATGCTAAATGTACTGATGCTGTGAAAGAGGCTCAGGAAGCCAGTTTAAATGTGCGCTGTATTTAGAATATTTTCACTGCTCCAACTCGCCGTCAGACAGAACTGAAGTCTGGTGGCTTTGAGAGGGATCTACCTGCTTCAGTTAGAAAAGGGGAGTTCAAATTATAACGTACATTTAATAAACTGATGTTCATTCCTTAGGAGGCTAAAAACCATTTCTGTGTCTGTGTCAAACTTCTAGGACCTCATGCCAGCGCTGTTCTGGTACAGAGACAGTTCTGAAAAGTTTCTACAGAAAGTCAGAGGCGGTTTTTATGGAGTAGAGTTATGAAAAGAAACATGGAGTCTGGAGAGAAGCAGATAAAAGAAAAGAGTGATGAGTCGAGGGGAAATATATGGAAACAGAATATGAAACAGTGGAGCAGTTTGTTTGCTCTGCCTGTCATCTGCTGTATGAACTCCACTCCACATGGAGAATAAGCCGTTTACAATTAAACAGAGCCACAGCGTTGAGTCACGGAGGACTGGAGGGCAGATTTTCACATTTAGCTTTAGTTTTTAAGGATTTACACTGACGCTGCGGATGCAGATCCACGGGGAGACTGTGGAGAGCAGCATGAAGAGATAAGAGACAAAGAAAGAAGCTAATCTGTCCGGGACGTTTCACTTTGACCTCGCTTGTGTCCTTCTGTTGGTTCACTAACCCGGTGAATTTAACCGTTTTGTAAACGTTCGACAAACACGGAAACGGTGACGAATAAACTGCTGTAAAGCCAAATTCAGGAAAGTCACATGACGAGCTAAACTGAAGACCCAGAAAACCCAGAAATGTGCCTAAATCCCTACAGAGAGAGACCTGGAAGATCCTTTTGGTTTAACCACAAACAGCCGTTATATCGCTCTCTGCACACACACCAGACTACATTCACTAAATCACTGATTTTACATTGCAGAAGTCAGGACTTACTGGTCTACCGCTGCCTCAATCAGTTAGTTTGTGTGTTTTATACAAGCATTGTGCTGGATATGAACTAACCCGTTAGAAGACCAAAATGACACAAATACACAACCAAATCACCTGATGGAGGCAGCAATAGACCAGCAACTCCTGTGTTCTGTGAGGTAAAATTGCTGTTTTGTCAATGGAGTCTGGTAGCTGGTAGTCAGCGACTTACGGCTAATTCTGGTCGAACAAAAAAGGATCTTACAGCCTGTTTCACAGCTCCCAACTGATTCCAAAACCTTTTGACTAGAACATGTAAAAAAATAAGGTGCTCTCCTTTGATACTCTTCGTTTGTCAGGTATTATAGTATTCCAGTTTCTTTTCCACATAATAATAATAATGATAATAATCCTTAAATTGTTGTGCAGACAAATCAGAGATCACAAATCAGGGTGAACGAGGGGCTGAAGGTGGACTTACGTTATTGCAGTAGAAGGTGTAGAAGACTCCGGGGACGTAGCAGCCCAGGATGCCGATGGAAACGCCGGCGTAGTCCAGCGCCATCCAGCGGCGGCTGGTCTTCTCCGAGCGGTGGCAGCAGAACAGATGATAGCCGACGGAGCACAGCATGCACAGCTGGGGACGACAGGGGGAGTCAGGAAGTAGGAAAATACCTTTGATTCAACAAGACGTGTCCTTTTTTTTTTTTTTATTGGACTTGTTCTGATTATTTTTCATTTGTTGAGAATAACTGCCAATCTTTTTAAGAGATGAGGTGTGATGTCCCTCTGCCACATATCCAGTTTCCAGGATATTGGGCTAATTTGAAAACACCACATTGCTCAACACAAGGTTGTAAATGTAACGTAGGTAAACCTGGATAAAGAGGAAATACCTTTTTACTGTCAATCAATTAGCAGCAAATTGAATTTGGTTTTAAAAAAAGTGTGTGTGTGTTTGAGCTCATGGTTCGTCATCAGACACTTTACACTTACATCTTATCTCGACTCTGACTACATAAACACACTGTGGCCGCTGGATTTCCAGGACTTTTTCCAGGACTTCTCCAGGATCTCTGGCCACATTTTCAAGACCAAACATTCTGAGAAGTTTTGGTATAAAATGATTTTTTTTAACTCTGATTTCAGACATCTAGATATCAGACAATGAAACTCATATTCATGCTTGTAGGGAGATAAGAAAACGTGTGAATGTTCTCTACATGTGCTAGAAACGACACAAACAATGAAACCAATGTCCTTTTCCAAAACTTTTTTCAATTTGATTGTTTTCAAGTATCTTTCCAGGCCTGGAGCTCATGTTTTTAAAACACCCAAAGAACCCTGGGATCTGTGACGTTCCACATGTGAGACGTGTTTGTTTTTACTGACACTGGTGCTGCATCTGATTATCATTTAATAATTTAACACAGATTAGTCGTTTGGTCTCTACAGAACCTACTAGAACCTCATCAGGTGTCTTGGTTTGTCTGACAAATAGTAAAAAAAAAAAAAAAATATCCTGGAACTGAATATCTGCTTGAAAAATGACTTAAACTATAAGACGGATGTCAAACTTTTGTCTTTTTTACTCTAGTAAAAGAGTAAAATCAGAAAGTTACTGTAAATCCATAAATAAAGTTTACAGAACTCCTTCGTCCCCACAGCGGTCGATGTCTCATTGTTTATTCCTCCAGCTGCTCATGTTAACTTTGACTGTTTTCACGAGGAGGATCTAATCTCCTCTCTGCAGGTTGTGCAGTAACGTTACACCTTTCTTTCTGCCGCTCCTCTCCAAAGAAATCTGTTTTGATTTTCTCCTCAGCTGGCCGGTTGTCCTTAAACGATAAACTCCACCTGTTCTCCAGCAGCTACAACAGTTAGCAAGCTAGCCACCAGATTATGTTGAAGATACAGTTAATTAAAGCATAAAGAATCAAAAGTAAACTAAACTTTCAAGACTTTTATAAAACCCTTTCACAGCAGCCAATCATAAAGAGGGATTCACCAACGTTACACTAACTAAATAAAGTGATGGACCTCAGCCGTGTACCTGGAAGCAGAAGAGTCCGATGGAGTAGATGACGTAGTCCTCTCTGGACGCTCCGACGGCCGGCAGCACCGAGGACATGTTGTACACCCCGACGCAGAAGAAGAGCAGGAAGCCCAGCAGGTGGCTCCAGATGTTCACCGTCTCGTTGGACAGAATGAAGAGGCTGCACGGACGATTTGCAAACTTTAAAACCACCACGTACACATAAATATTCAGTCATTTGGTGGAATTAGCTGCTGTTGGAATGTATTATGGTAATAAACAGTGATCTGCTGCTTTAGTGTGAAAGAAACATGTGAAACAGAAAGCTGATTGATAAATCCCTGCCTGCAGGTAATAACTTACTGATCATCACAAACATATTTCAGTGTCTTACACACTGAAACCTTGTCCTTCTTCTGCTTCTCACCTTTTGATGCACAGTCTGGAGGGCAGGTAGGCTCTGTATCCGTCTGTGATGTAGGGGTTCTCCCTCAGAAACACTGGGATCTGCTCGTAGGTGTACAGTCTGATGCCTCGGGGCACCAGCACGGGCCAGTACTGATAACCCCCCAGCTCAATGTAGTGTGAGGCCGGGGCGCTCTTCTGGAGCTTCTGAGGCATGGCTGAGCTGGAGGAGTCCGCTTTAGTCAGACCTGCAGCTGACAACAAAACAAGTCAGATCCAAATGAGGATGAATTTTGCATAACAAATCTGCATGTTTGGTTATTTTCATGCTATTATTATCATTATTATTATTATTATTATTATTATATTTTGCACAACAGCTGATATCAGCTAGCAAACATTACTTGGCTGCTCTGACGGTGCAGCTACAGTATTGTCTTGCATTTAATCTCATTATAACTCTCATTGCTTGGAGAAGAACCGGTACAGTACCAAACTCCATTCAGTAATACGCCAATTTTCGGCCTTATGTGCTGATAATCGTTCACGCCCCTGGATCATGACTCACTAGCTTTTTAAGAACCCACAGGACCCGAACTTTAATGAGATGAGAATCCGATACATCAAGCACCATCTATCAATGAAGTCTAAATTTCCAATAGTCCACTTTAAACATACAATTGGTCACCGTTAGGTCAACCTCAGAGAGCGGCGGAGAGCATGGTGTCACCGTTTAGAAAAGTTGTGGTTTTGTTGACATAACGGTCTTGCTTGGTTTATTATTATGAGCCGACGGAGCCCAAGGAACCAACTGAACAAGAAACCATTTTAGGTTTAAGTCTTGGCAGGCAAACAATCCCGTCATTAAGCAAGTCAATCTTAAAATAGGTTACTTTTCAAAGCGGTTTGGCAACTGGTGGCTAATTATCGCTTGGACAGGACATTTGAGGCTAGCTAACCTGCCGCTTCGTTTAGCGCCAGAAGGTGAACAACAAACTCACCTTTCAGTTTGGTAAATGTGCAGTTTGCGGCATTCTGGGGCTTATAATGCGCACTTCGCATTTGTAAACAAACGTTCACATGAACTTAACAAACAACACGACGGCTAACAAGTTCCAAATCACCACAGACGTCATCAGTGAAGGACCCCTTCAGGGTGCCCACAGAGTGCCTGAGTAAAAACAGCCGACTCCGACGATGAAGACCCTGCGGCTGGACCGAAAGTTCTGGGGGGAAAAGAAACCCCAGTAAGGAGTTATGGAGCAACAATTTCAAAGATTAAGAATTAAATAGATTAAGAATTAATTTTCAGACTCTATTCTATTTTTCTCACACGCAATTTTTTAAACAACTAAAAGCTGCACACCAAGATAAACAGTTCCTAAAAATAACTAATATTTATTAAGCATTAATCTTATATTGCCAAATATATTTACGTTTAGTTTTCACATTATCCTCAAAAGCTCAAGAGTCTAAAGTTTTTTCTTTAAACTGAAATTCTGTCTTAATGGGTAAAAAAAAAAATGCCATTATTACATAATTTAAAGAAACGTTCAAATGAGTTGTTTAGCACAGAAAAGTCAGTGCTTTTCTTCAAATTATTAATAGCCAGATACTATGATAATAATAACTATTATTAATTCCTTTAAATCATATTTACTTTGAATAAAATGTATTATCTAAATATTTCCGTCTAAATAACTCTGACTGACTAAACCTGGACTTGGACTGAAATATGTTGTGTGTTGTGTTTGTGTTTGTTATCAGTGTTGTTTCAATATTCATCTTTTATCTCCACCAATCATTTGTCCCTTTAACTGGTTGTTTGTGCTACACATGCTGCATTTCTAATGTTTTAATTTTTAATAATAAAGTTGCAGCATTATCACTACTTTTTTTCCAGATTATTGTACTTTTTTTATGTTACTCCAGCGTTTATTGGCTCTATTTTGGATTTATTAGACATAATACTAATAATGAGGGGCAGTAAAGTCACATTGTTCAGCATTTTAAGCCCTAAAGATCAGTTGGAGATTCAAACGAGGGGCCTGATGGAGCCACTGAAAGTCTTGGAGCAGCACAGAGAAACAATTTGTACATTATTAACAGCAGATTTCAGTAATAATAGCATTTTTTGATGATTGGATGGAGCCGTTCTGGTGTAGAAACGGCTCAGAAACCGTCCTTTATGTCAGCACACCCAGGAAAGCCGTACGTGCAGTGAATGGCCCCTTGTCTCTAGTTTGTGGTTGTAAAGTTTCATGACACTGTGATTATCTATGAGCTCACAAAGGTTCATTTGAAACAGTGAGCTCTGGCTCCGATGGGGACGAACATCAGCCCAATTTATGGGATTCCAACACTGCTAAGGCACGCCAGTGTGCAGAAGTATTCAAATACACCATTTTTAGAATAAAAACACATTTGTACTGCATGAACAAACCTGCAGGGATCAGCAGAAGGAGACTCACGTGTTCCCACAGAACCTGGAAATACAAGTGGCATAGAAAAGATGACTTTTTCTTTAAATCTAAAGATGGACGCTTTCACACAACACTGGGCGCAATATGTGAAAACACTTAGACCAGATTTTGTGAAGGTGGTGAACTGAAGGAAGGTCTACAGACCCACTTAAATGCCCTCCCTCACCTCTGTGCTCCCTTTAAGGCCCGAGCACTGTAAACTAACTGAAGTGCAGCACTACTTTGCTGCAGGTATTCTGATCTGACTTCCATATATAGATGATCCTCTGCCTGGATGTACACACACTGTTGCCCATAAAGTTGGAATAAAATGTTTTTTACCTCTTCTCATGAAATGATTGTGACTTAATGGGATTCATTCTTGATAAATAAAGTGTTTATCTTCCAAACATAAGATAAGATGCACCTTTATTTATCCCCCAAGGGGGAAATTCTCATTACCCAACAGCTACATCAGAATCGAAGAAAAAGGAGATAAAAAAAAATTAAGAAATAAAAATACAAATATAGAAAATACACTGCAAATGTGCAAAAAATACAAATATAGAAACGTACAAAATAAAATATAGTGCAATATGCAATCTGAAAGACACATCACAGTGAAACTTAAACCACAATGACCCTTTGCAAACTGTGTATTCAGGCTTTAACAACATTTGGAGTATTGAACAGTTGTTTTTTGTTGAAAAGGGAATGAAAATCTGGAAATGAGACTGTGAGAAGACACGAGATAGCTTTTTCTTTTTCTTTCTCTCGTTTCATATTGTTTTGTATACATGACTTTGTACCATGTTTTATTTCTATACTTGCCCATATGTCAGTTTGTCTCACAGTGAGAATGTTATACCAGAACCAGAACCCACACGCACGACTCCAAAGTATCAAAATAAACTTTATAAAGAAAAGACAAAAACAAACAAGCACAGTGGCAAAAGCTAATAGTGTGGAAACAAAAACAAGGAGCGAAAAACAAAACGAAATACAATAAACAGAAATACTCAGGCCAAAGGCAATCTATACAAAAATGAGAGAAAGTGAACAATTACAGAGGACAAGACACAGGAGGACAGGAGGACAGGGAATTTCAAAATAAAACCGGAAGTGACAAGAGACGAGACAATAACTAAACTCAAGATCATAACAGAGAAGTGACATAAAAACTTGTAAAAAAAATAAAAATAAATAAAATTGCTGTGCCAGTTTTTATTTTCCAAAATGCAGCTTCACCTTCCTGACAAACTATTGTTGTATCTTCTCTGATGATGATGATGATGATGATGTGCAGTTGAAGTAAGGACACGTCCGCTGACAACGACTTAGTGAATAAAAATAGGTTTATTACAAAAAGGTCAGTTGTCTAATAGGCACCGTCGTCTCTGTCCTCGTCTTCTCCCGAGCCACTTCTCTGGTCACTTCTTATACACCCTTTGACCACCTATCTCAACATGTGGCTTTCATCCAGATAACAGTTCTGTTCTTTGTTTTAGGGGTAAAAGGATATATTAGAAGGACACCATCCCCCCGGTATCTAGTGAGGGGGAGCAAAGGTCAGATCTCCCCTGCCTAGGTCAAGCAGTTCCCAGTCTGTCTGTCTTCAGATAATCGATCACAGAGCAGAAACATAGAAACAATGAACACTACATATGATACGGTATCGTTGCTCTGACCCCACCGCTGGACTATGCAGGTGTGCCTCGTGTTGAGCAGGCCTTTGTTAAACAGGCTCTGAGTCTCTGTGCCACTGTGTTACATCTCCTCTCGCTAACTGTCACCAGGAATCGGCGTCAGAGCGAGCGCTCTCCGCAGACCTCTCAGGTGTGAGAGATGTTGGAGGATTCCCTCAGGAGGGAAGTCACACTCGGTCCTCCCTCTGCTGTTTACACCCTCACTTTAATTGCCTCGTTCTCAACTGGAAGTGTGTTCTTCATTATCACTTCTAATACACCTCTCAGCACTTCCACTCTGGCAAAGTGTCAGCTGCCACGATGAGACAGTAGCTCGGAGATGCAAGGGCGAACAGCAAGAATCTCCTGCTGCTGCTGAAGTCGCTGCTCAGAGTTAGTAATTGATTTTAAAGGCTCACAGTTTGGCAGATTCACTCCAAATCACTTTTAATATGAAAGAAGCTGAACATAAGAAACACAGACGCACAAATAAAACATTTCTCCACAAACAGACAAACATTTCTAAAAAGATGTTTCTGCTTCTTCTTGCCGCCATTTTGTCCTTTAACCAGACAAACAGTTTCCCCATGTCAGCACGTACAAGGACAAAGGGTCGTGCCACGTTTCTTACCTTGGAGATCCAGAAGAACATCAACATTCAGTCCATGTACATGTGTTTCATGGTTGTATGAGTATTGGAACGCAGCCCGTATATCTGGTCAGAGGGACGAAGAGGCAGAAACCTCCAAGACCGTCTGAGGCTCCAGTTTATTTTCATGGTTTTGTCCATAATTTCAGTTGTTGGGACGATGATAAAGTCTTAAAACATGAACAGATGATCAGAAGGTTTCTGTAAACAAACCAACAGACTTCTGGAGATAAAACCAAGAAAGAGCTTTGTAGACTTCACTTCAGGCCTCATCAATTTATCCAATGATTAATTACAATGTTATGGTTTAGTGATGGGAACGATGACAGATTGTTTGAATGAATGAAATATCATGGTTAGGACCATTAGGACAGATAGAATAAGTCAACAATGATCTGCTTGGTGAAGGACGCTGAATGTTGACTTAAATATGATTTTAGTGCCTCTGCTATCAGACCTGCGTCCAAAGCAGCGGCCTGGTTTCTATGGCGACGGTCTGTTATACAAAAGAAACAACAGACAGGAAACATAAAAACACTGAAACTGACCAATCAGGAGAGAGGAATAAGAAACTGCTCCAACAAAGAGAGAAACTGGAGGTTTTTCTACTGAAGTCAATGCAGAGTTATCTAATAATAATAGTTAGTTAGTTAGTTAGTTAGTTAGTTAGGTTTACTAGCACTACTACAAATATGAACACAACTAAAAAGTTCTTCACATTAAAGACATTTAACAATAAATGTTACTCCACAACTACACACCACTCACAGGTGACACACACCTCATGTCCCGTCCTGTCAGGGGTGTGAAGGATCTGTGGACCGTGATAGATCACTAAGGATCTCCTCACCACTGGACTCGATTAACTAACGGTCTTTAGGTTGTTCTTGTTAACCACAGACTGAGAGACATGCCTGGTTCAAACAGCACCGAAGGACCAGTGTGTCTTCTGAATTAGAGTGACTTCTAAACGTGTATATTCACAGCAGGCAGCACAGCCGTCCCTCCAGCTGTTGGTCTCTGGAGGACGTAGGATCAGACCCCGGTACCTTCAGAGGACACACCTCTCACATGCGCTGTGGTCGACTCCCCGTCTCCCGCCCCGCCACCTTCTTCTTCCCCACTCCTCACTGATTCACTGTGACAATCTGTCCTCGGCCCTTTTTTTTTTTTTTTTCTCCCCCCTCCTGAATCTTCTTTGATTTCTGTCCTCCATTTTTCTGTCAGACTTAACGGAGAGAAATGTGTCAGGATGTAAGTGTGTGCTTAGGCGGCGTGTAATGGAACATGAAATTAAAGTGCTCCTACTTATACCCTGAATGTTTCCTTTAAAAGCAGGAGGTGATTTGTGTATCGGCCGTTTTATCAGCGTCGAAACATCCCGCTCGATATTGGTGATTACCGCGGAGATGCTGGAAGAGCTCCACTTACTGGGGATATTTTCTTCCATAAAGCGCCGACTGTGGACGCGTCCTACAATGAAGTGTGCAATAAAATGGCACTGCATTACGTCTTAATTGAGAGCGCCTACACTGTCTTGGCAAGTGTAAGTCTCTCCTTTCCAAACAAGGCGCTGTTAGCCTGGTTTAAATAGAGACAGACAGGCCCCCGGGCGACCAATGTCCTTTGGGATTGTCAGGGTCATCAATGAAACACAAGGCTACACTGGTGCACTCCTCTCTGACTGCTGCGCCGCTTTAATGGCACGTTATGTTATGGTAAAAACATCAGACGCTATACTTCTTCTCAGTGATGCTAAACGCATGCTAAAGTGACTATATGTCACTGCACGGGGGAGGAATTAACGATGCATGACATGTTTTCCACTGCATCCGTGTTTGTGTTTCCTCAGGCGCCGCTCTACAGAGCATCCTGGGTGCACCTCGGCGTCCACGTGCCCCTACGTGGAGAACAACTTAGATAAAACCTCAAATTTAGGGGCTGCAGTCTTTATTTTCCTCTCAAACCCCGATCACAAAGCTCACAGGCATCACAGGCTTCGACGTAGGGCCCGCCAAATGTTAGCCCGCCTGCCGTGCCAAGACTAGACAGGCCCTTTGCAAAGCTAACATGGCCTCGCGGCGGCTTGTGCTCGTCAGCGGCCGGCTGGTCTCATTGGCTTTATTTATAGTCGGCGCCACAAGACATCTGCTGGAGACGAGACTCTGTCCTCTGTGTCCACACAGCACCGCACAGAGGGAGCTTGTCAACGTTGTTTCGAAGGCAAAGTGTTTGAGAGGACCCCGGTCAGAGGAGGGGAGAGACGGCTGCAGCCTCCTCTAATAGGACGGGTGTCCCCTCCGATCGCTTTCTCCACAGCTCTGATTAATGAGACCGGAAGACAGAGGGAGGCTTCACAGTTTGTCGTGTCTCGTGTGTTAGCCGATGTTTACTTGATCTGAGAGCTGTTGTTTGTTTGGTGTCTTCAGTCTGGTCGTTGCTCGCCACTATTTTGGGACACTGACACTTGGATGCAGCTCGGCAGTCGTCTGATGCGGCCTCGCCTCTTCCTCCCCCACCCACCTCCTCCTCCTCTTCATCCTCCTCCTCCTCCTCCCCCTCGGTGTCACACAGAGTTTCTCCTCCTCTCCCGTTCTCTTCTCTCCACATCGAGGATGTCTCTGGCTGACCGTGCTTCAGGCCTTGACACAAAGTGCCGGGGACAGCTCTTTGCTCTTCCCACAGAGCGGGGGGTGAAGTCGGACTGCCACCGAGGGAGGGAGTGTGAAAATACTCTGTTTACATGTTCCTGAGAAGAACCGGTCTGAGAAAGAGGCTCCTCGTGAGGAAACAATACCAAACATCACGGAAATCTGACCCAGTAGACGGCGATTAGACTGAAGCTGAGCTGAATCTGGTTGAAAACTGAAATATTTCTAGATGTTTAGAACAGTAAAAGTCCTGGATTCAAAATATTATCAGCAGTAAAAGTACTTAGACACCTTTAAAAGTGTTATGTTACACAGGATTTTTATATTATTCTGTTTTTATCACTGACAAATGTGTGTAAGAATGTTTTAATGTTATAGTTCATCAATATGGAGGCTGTTTTAGATAATTTATGGACCACTGGGTAGATCAGTGTCACATTACTGCATCATATCATGTAGGTGTGTGCAGTGAAGTCAAAAGTACAATATTTACTGGTGGAGTAGAAGCAGAAAGTGGCATAAAATGGACATATTTAAGTAAAGGGCTATGTTTTACATCAGATATATAGATCATTTTATGGCATTTCAACTGTTGTTGAAAACGTGTTTCATGTATTTTAGCTAAAAACTAAACTTTTTTGGAGATTAAAACTAAACCAGAGGCAAATTTCCATTCCATGTAATGTAATGGACAATAAAGTTTTCTTATCTAACAAATATAATGGGTCCTAGTCAGGCTCCCTGAGGAACCCCTTCATTAAAGGATGACTGGTAGGTACAGAAAGCTTTGGAATTGGTCCAGTAGACGTCTCAGCTGGCACAAACTAACTAATTGATGGAGGCAGCAGCAGACCAGCAGCTCCTGTGTCCTGTTCTCTAAAATCCCTGTTTTAGTGAATGTAGTCTGGTGTGTGTGCTGTTTGTGGTTAAACCAAAAGGATCTTCCAGGTCTCTCTCTGTAGGGATCCTTTCCATGATGCTGTCACACACTTAGAATAACACTCTGAGCCTGAGTCTGAGGCTATCTACTTTTGTTTAACCAGAAAAAGCCGTTCTCTTGAAAGCCACCAGACTCCATTGACAAAAGCACTAATTATACTTGGCAGTTGCTGGTCTGCTTACTGCCTCCATTGGTTAGTTTGCTCATGTTATTGTGTGAATTTTGGTGTTTTAAAGGTTAGTTCAGGTCAAATACAGTATTTGTGTAACACACAATAACACAAACAAACTAGCAGATCAAGGCATGACTCCCATGCTCTTTCAGCTAAAATCCCTGTTTTAGTGAATGTAGTCTGGTGTGTGTGCAGAGAGCAATATAACGGCTGTTTGTGGTTAAACCAAAAGGATCTTCCAGGTCTCTCTCTGCAGCAAAAACAAGCATTTTAGTGGACTTTAGTGATTTAAGTTGACCACAAGGATGATGCTGCAGCCTATTTTGCACCAGCAGCTGTCATGCTGAGGTGATCTACCAAACCTTGTCGTAGCTACCAGTCATTTAGACACCAGAACATGTGAAAATAGTTCCACAGTTCTCCTGTAAGTTCTCACAGGACTATGACGGCTCATCCGTCTGATCCATCAGAAAAAAAAGGACAGAATCTGCAGCAGATTTCTCGGTCACGTTGCCTCCCAAAATGTTTACTATCAACATCAAATATAAACCAAGCTGCTATTAGGCACAAATTATCCTACAACAACTTTATTTTCCTGCCTGGAGGCCATATGTAGAGCAGTGCATCACAAACTGGGAGGGGAGGAGGGAGAAAAGTCAAAATGAAATGTTGCATCAACAAATGTTCCAGCACTGATGTCTGAATCTATCGTGGTAGCATCTGGGCCGCTGAGCTCTTCCTGGGAATGAAATGGCATTGTTGCTTAGTCTCCTTGTACTTTTTATTTATTTATTTATCTATTTTTTTGTGGAAAGTTTCATCTGTGTAACAATATTGAAAGGCATTAGTCTTAATCTCTGTGCTTCCTTTTACTTTTATTTTTTTTTTTTTAAGTCTTAGAAGATACATCTGGTTCCCTCTCTTGTAATTCCTGCTGGGATTCCAAAGAAAAAGCGAAAACAATTTTTACAACGGTGGAGGGATTAAAGTCGAGGGCGGGGTGGCTGTTTTAGGACATTTAGCTGCTGCTGGGAATGAGATTAATGCCTTCGAACAGCAACAACTGCCGCGTGTGTTGTCACTTTTTTGCAGCTGGACCAAACTTCCCGGTAATCCTTAATGGATCAGAAGTTGTAAGTCCATCCTCATCCTCATCACTCAGACAAACTGTTTAAGCTTTTTGACACAAAGAGTATGTGTGCAGGGTGCTTTATTCTCTTCTATTTTTTTTTTTTTATCTTCAGAACAATACCAAAATAAGCCCTTTAATATACAACTGGCTGTAGATTAGACCTGCATATGCGCTGCTGCAGTTATCCTCTTTCTGCAGAGGAACATGGGGCCCAGATTGGTTTTCATCAAGGTTTAGATTAAAAAAAAAAAGATGTAATTGTGATTTATTGTGTTTGTTACTTGTACTCATCTACCTCTCCACCTTTTTATTATAACTCACCTAACACAACTTGTTTTATGCTGCGGCCACATAATCCTGCAGCTCAAATATAAATCCGTGTGTTACGACCTTAAATCAATCTAGTCTAGTAGAGCACAGGCACCAAAGAGGAAGAAAAAAGGAATATTAAGAGCAATAATGATCAATATTAAGAGTCATTAACACCCATTAAAACTGCATGAATGTCTGCGTTTAAGGAGAAAATTAAATCAACTGACTTGAATCAGAAACAGCAAAACTATTAAGTGAAAACACAACAAGTGATCAGGGTAAAAATATCTACGTCACCATATAACTCTCTAATCAAATAAGCACCAATTTGCATGTATAAAATAAATCCCCACCTTCTCTCCTCCACTAGAACTCTAACACGTGTTTGTCTGCATGTTTCTACAACAAATCTGAAACCATTTCAGGTAAATTCTCTCCAGAAGAAGCGATGGAGGCTGACACAGAGGTTTTAACAACCCGAGGAGGCATTTACATTTATTATTTTCCTCTCGGACACCATTGAGTCCTTAAGAAATAACCTCGGCTCCTGCTGAGATTCAATATCTTTGAAACTTTAGTGCTCACAGCAAAAATCAATCAAATGAAATTAAACCAAATTCAATCAAAGCTGCGTCTCTACTGCAGTTACAGTCCTGCTGCTGCGGATTCAGTCAGAACTGAGCAGGGAATTAATACATGAAGTGTGAAAACTGAATTTATGGTCAGAAAATCTTCATTGTTGTATCGGCGACGCCCTTCAGACTAAATCACCTTTAAAATCCTTCGTTCATAAACAAAGTGACACATATAAATCAGCATTCAGACCAGTTTCACGGCCTTAGAGATCCTCTGGAAGATTTAATTTTATTAATGTGAGACGTGGTGTCTGCTAAACCTGTTAGCATGTAGCATCGGAGATGTCCTTTAATATTTCAGCGTGGAAGTAAAAATACTACAGTGCAAGTAAAAGTACTCATAACATCATTATTATTGATCTATTAACATGTTAATGGGACTAATTAAACTTCTTCATGCAGGAGTTTAACCCTTTAATAATCACTCTAATATCATATTTTATGAACTGACCGAATGTTTTGTGTGTAACATTTTACTCTAAACTCAAAGGAACTGCAGCTGTTAGATAAACGTAGTGAGTAAAAAGTAAAGGAGGATATTATTCGCCTCTGAAATGTGGATGAGTAGCTTAAAACTGAAATAACTAAAGTCAAACAGAGCGTCCAGCCCTGGAAGGAGGAAGATTCAAGAGAAGATCCTGCAGTCGCTCTTATTTATCACTGGTCTGCTGAGGAGAGAATGAATCTGGAGATTACTTCTGAGCACGAGAACCGAAGGAACGAAGCAGCTTCTTCTCTGGAATCTATCAGACGTGTGGACGTTAATTGGTGCGTAAATCTAACATGGAGTTAAAACCAAACTGATGGTTCTCCTCAAAGTAAAGAGAGAAACTTGTTCACTCTCATGCGGAGCCACTTCATCAGATCTTCTCTGAGGACTTTGATTCTTTGCATTACCTCAGAGGTCAAAAAACAAAAATAAATAAAAGCTGCTGCTGGAAATCATCTCTGATCATCCTGTGGTTTAGTGACAGGCTGCAGTTCGGTGTGCGTCCTGCGGAGGTCACTGTGCGCCTGCTGTGGACACCAGCAGTAAAGCCCCCCCACCCACCACCCACCCCCCCATCATACATACTGAACAAGAGCTGCTTCAGATAAAACAGCACGAGACGGACGAATGTGATCTGTCTGTCAGACACCGACTGTACAGGACACGGAGGATATAATGATTAATAATACCATCATTAATATTTCATGGTGTTCCTGCTCATCTGGTTCAGTTCTTCACCTCTTCAGATATACAATAAATCATTCAAAACATTTTCATTAAAGACTAAATGTGTCATGAGAAAGTGTTTGTAATTATTTAGCAGGTGTTTGGATTTTCCTCTCCTTTCTGTTTTTTTTCTTTCTGGTCAGCAGCTAAATAAAAGACGAGAATGAAAAACAATTTTTTTTTAAAAAAATATTTAAAAATTAAAAGAATCTGTCTTTTCATCTGTCGGCGCATTAAATTAGTTTTAATTCAAAACGTCACTTTGCTTCTTGCTTCACGAGCTGCTCAGTGTTTCCTGTTTTCTGTTACCTCTTCAGGAGAGAGCTGACTCTCTGATCCAAACTGGAGAGCTTCACCCTGAATCCTTCGGCCACAAAGACCCCCCCACCCTCCCCTATTTTGCGTGTATAATTTGACTAGTTGTGTCTTTGCATGTTTAAAAGCAGGAGAAGTGACACTGAGTGATCTGCACGGACAGTAAACCACAGACTGAACCCAGTTGTTGTTACTCGCTGTTTCACTGTGTGGCTACAACAAAAGGTTCCCAGCTGCAGAGCAATGAATCAGAGACCGAACTGAGAGGAGCCTGACGCCTGCACGTCCCTCTGCGGGCAGCAGGTGGCGCTATGGTATCTCTGTCTGGGTCCTCCATAGAGACATCAACTCCCCGCCTGAGCTTCGGCGTATGAGACCCCAAAAAGCGGCTCCTGCATCAGGCCAATAATAAATAACACACCAACTGGGGGGCTGTTTTCGACTGGTATGATTTATTAAAAGTTAGTGCATCAGATCAGGGCAATAATTGAAGTTATGATTAAGGAAATGACAGGATTGGGACCCGTGGACGATGAAAAATGGATGCGTGGATGGACAGACAGATCTCGTCCGATAAATAATTCACAGCTGGATTAAACCAGATTGAGACGCGAGCCGAGTCTTTTCTCTAAGTGGGGTTTTTAAAATAAGATTCTTCTCGTGGGAGTCGCTGCAAACCTGCCAGCAGGAAGCTGTGGAGCTGGTGGCATGTGGCTCTGAGGATCATCGTTGTCATCATATGCAACCCAGTATTAAGATGGATGCTGCCTGATCCCATCAAGATAATGGGTTTCATGTCTGCTGGCGTTATGTAGGGGGGGGGAGGCGGTCGGTGGGACGGAAAGGATCTGTGCAGCTGATTTCTTTTGTTTCCTCCCTCATCTCTGCAGGCATCTCGACCCTGCGAGTCGGCAGCACATGCTGCCACGCAGGGGGAACTGCTGCTCATCCTAATGCAAGATGAATGGCTCAGAAGTCAAGCGCGTGTCCTCAGGTGGGAGGCAGAGACCAGGTTTGGGGGTTTCCGGCCGGTTTCGAGGCAGGCGGGACAAAAGAGGCGCACTTTGTTCACAGCAGAAGGGTTGTTCTGTCCCCTCTGATGGGGGGAAGAGAGAGACAGCAGGGGTGGTCAGCCCTCAACCTGTCACCCCAGGAGAGGTCATGTTAGATCTGTTCCAGGCTGCGTTTCTGCACAGCCGTCATTATTCCCAAATCTGACTTGCACGGATGCAGACTGACCCGGTCCGAACCTCGCGGCCCTCTCAGCTCGGCTGGTTCTGGGCTCCTGGCCGTTCCTGGACTCGACGTGGTGAAGCTTCCTTCAGCGTCCAGGCTGTTAAACCAGAGGAGCTGCTGACCACCTGCACATCTCAGCTGAATTCAAGCAAATCTTCAAATCTTACACCCAGTTTATGTGTTATTGTGTTCTGTTGTTTCTGCTTCTGACTCATTGTTTCATTGCTTTTATTGTTTTTTTACTCTGTAAAGCTCTTTGTGTGATTTCAAAAAGTCCACATGAACAGGAATAAAGGGACTGAATTCATGTATTTCTATTAATGTTGTGTCTACAGACTCTACTACAGAGGCTACTACTCTACTATATATTCTAGGGGGGGAAATATTCAGCGATGCATCATGTCTGAATTTACAGACTCAATCTGCAAGTTAACTTGTGCAATGAATGCATTTAGTGCAATAAAAGGGATATTTTCTTCTGAAACTAGTAGGAACACAGTGTAAAACAGCACAAATAAAAATTAAAATACTTCAAATCTGTACTTGAGTAAATGTATTTAAGTCAGGTTCCTGTTTTCTTCTTTTATTTCCCTGTCACGTCTGACAGATGTAGTTTTATATGTTTACATTATGGCCACCATATTAACATATAATGTGCTTCACGTAGCTTCTGTTGTAGAAAGCTGTCGTCATTTGGTAAAACACGTCCGTAAAGTTCACAAGAGACAAGAAGGTCAAACTCAAAGCGGTGGAGGTGGAAATACCCTGACTTCTCCCTGGTACGGGTCCAACTCCTAAAGCCTGGATCCTACATTTCCCATAATGCAACATGATGGCGTCTTTCATGGCTTCCTCTCAATCTTTTTACCTCGTGTAGGTCAGGAAGGTGATAAATAAATAAGTTGCTGTGGTCACATGATCTGGGGTTTTGGTCATGTGATACCAGGTGGTCACATAAGACCCATGGTGCATTCACATGACGACGGATTAATTGGAATAATTAGTTCTCAGCAGTGAACGCCCCGACTTTGACGTCATATGTTGCCTTCAAATGCTGATGGCAAGAAACGTATTGATCCACGTACTGAATATCAGTTTAGTAATTAGATATTAGGTTGTAACTGAATTAGACAAGTTATTTATCAGCATTAACACTTGTTCTTCTTCTTTGTTGTTTCTGCAGCTCGACCTGAAAGCTCGGGAACACGCCCAAGTCAGAAGGGGCAACCGAATGCACCACGAGGAAACTCCATCAGTGGAAGAAGGCCATGACGTGTGGCTGAGAGCTCCTTGTGAGAAGAGTTTCAGATGCAAATTAAAATGTTTTGATTTTTGTGGGAAACAGGTTGAAATATTCTGCAGGAAGCCTCGTTCAGCTCCTTTCATCTGGTGCCCCCCCCACCCCCTTCAGCGTGACTCCCTGCAGCGTGATTCACCTAAAATAGGAGACGGGGGTGAGGCTGAGGGGGTGAGGCTGGGGGAGTGGATGGAGGGGGTGAGTGGGCAGGCCACGGAGGGGAGCTGGTGTCTCAAGGTCAAAGGCAGAGCGACGAATTGGGGTGGAAGCAAACTAATGAGTTTTTCCGTTTTCTCTCTGGTGTCACCTCACCGTCCTGTCAATCCTAACCCCCCCCCCACCCCACCCTCACCCACTGTAACCCGCCGCCCCCGTCCCTCCTCAACCAACCACCTCATCCTCCTCTTCTCCCCCTGCCATCACTCCCTCCTCCCACCTTCGCCGCAGAGACGGAAAAAAAAGAGGAAAAAACTGTTTATTTCTGAACAGGCCTCTTAATCTATTTGGACTGGGCGTAATGGGACATTTGCATGGCGAGCACAGCGAGGTGTCAGCGATAACCACGGGGTTGTGACATCTCCTCCGAAATATGCTGAGCTTTCGCTAACCTCTCATCAAACACGCTGATCTTTATGGACTGTATCATATTGTGCCGTAATGTGCTTTATTGTCCACAGAATAAGCTTTTCTTTAAGGTAATTGGAAAGCGGGAAATGGCCGCTATCGGCGGACTTTTTAAATACATTATTCCTGAAATGTGGCTTGTGTAATGACCCTGTCGGTGTAAAACGTGAGATTTATCTTGGCAGCAGAAATTGATCCATTTCACCTTTGTCTAATGGAAATTTTTATCAAGTATTATCTGTTTATGTAAATGAGCGTGGCCCCTGGAACGGAGG
This sequence comes from Pempheris klunzingeri, assembly GCF_042242105.1. NCBI lineage: Eukaryota > Metazoa > Chordata > Actinopteri > Acropomatiformes > Pempheridae > Pempheris > Pempheris klunzingeri. Next base: position 1,774,538 of record NC_092018.1, on the reverse strand, counting down.
GGATAAAAAAGTCTGGAGGGGGGAGCAGTTAATCTAGGGCCTCTTTACGTGTCAGTCTGGACATAATGCATACAGGATTCATCTCCGTGGGGGTGGTGTGTGTGTGTGTGTTCCTATCTCTGTGAGAACCAGGTTGACTTGTAGACCTTCATAGGGAGGAAACCTTTGCTCAGAGAGGATGTTTTGTTTGGTCCTCAGCCCCCCCCCCACACACACACACACACACAGGGCTGTTTTAGGGCTTTAGGGTTCTAGATGAGTGAATATACTGCTGATGATGTAAAAACCCTGTTAAATGGAGACATCCTGGAACAAACGGCCATTTTAAGCCACGACTGACGACCCGTTAGGTGGATCCTGATGTTCTGTACTGACCTGACATCCTATTAACCACTGATTCACATCTCATGATAGACGGGCAGCATACTTTTGAATTTCCGCACCTCTGTTTGTTCGGTGTGTGGCTCAGAAACATGGCTTTTCTTTCTTGCTCCTTGTCTATAACTGATGATTAAATAACACTAACTAGGACATGCTGCATGCCAGAGCTGTGAACACCTCCACAGACCTGTGGCTCCAGCCTGGGTGGTGGTTGTTAAGATTAGGATTAGCATCGAAGTAACTGAAAATAATTTATACTCACACATCCACAAGTTCCCAAACTCATTGCAGTGAAGTGTAAGACGGCCACACGAGCTTCTTCTTGTCCTGTCGGGTGGATGAAAACACACATGAACGTCAAACTGTTAGTTTCTAGATAATAATTATGTTAAGGAAGGTTGTGGAGGTTTAATATCGTCACGTTACTTTTGACCGCTGAGAAAAAAGAACCCCTGTGAGCCGTTTTCAGCGTTAACGTGACGTTTTGATGAAAAAGTTGTTGCATACGCACACATACGAGGATCAATGGTGGCAGCAATGAGCCAAGAAACACAGCAATGAGCCGGCAAGTTCACATTAATATAAACAAAGCAGGTTCCAAAAATAGTCTTTTATATAGATTAGATAGATAGATTAGATAGATTAGATAGATTAAGTGACCACCACCATGAATACAAACAAAAAAAATAAGCAAAACAACAAAAGAAATAAAACAAAAATGTACAAAATGTTCCAAGTTTTGCAGGTAAATAACTACAACATGTAAAGTGTAAACCAGATGTGATGTGCAGAGTAAAACCAAAGAGCAAGTTAATAATGACTGTAGTTTAAGAGCAGCAGTAACATGTTGGTGTTAAATGACAGAGTGCTGAGGTGACTTATTGAACAGGGTTATAACTGTTGGCAGAAAAGATTTCCTGTATCAGTCCTTGTGATTTATTGAGGGAGAAAATGCACATTGTGCATAACTGCTGCACTAAACATCCTTATATTCAAATCTGAAACACGTCGGCCTGTTCTTAGTCTGTATTTGACCACTTTAATGATTCAATGCTCTAAACAAACGATCTCTTTAGACCTGATACTGATAACGGAGTCTCGCTCCAGTCACTAACTCACCATGTCAAAGAGTCAAAGTGGTTTAAAAAGCTCGGCACAGCCATTAAAGACGTGTTTCACGTGGAGCAGCATGGGAGCGTGTCACTCGCTGACCGTCCACAGCCAGGCCTGCCCGGAGCTTGTGCTCCTGTTATGTCTGGCCCCATAATGTCTATTCATCACACAGGCTCTTAACATATTTCCATATCATAAAACTTTTCACAGACAGCTCCGTTATGTGCAGCATTGTACGGTAACTCAGACGTTCGGACGTGTCAGCTGCAGAATAGATGGCACATTTTGGATCGGCGACTGCGCGGCATGAAAAATGAATGAGTGAAGCCGTGTGTAGTGGCGGTGGGCTGCAGTCACTTAGAAGAGGGGCTGTAAAGATTGACAAGGCCCCCCCCTCACTTGTGTTTTCATTGCGGCGCGGACGCTTTTGATGTTTTATGGGAGAGGCCTCGCCTTGTTGCCGGAGTCTTTGCCGTGACAGCAGCGCGACGGTCTTGAAATACAGCTGGTGAGGGGGGGATTCTCCACGGAGGGCGGCAAATGGAGCTTCACCAGGAGCCGGCGATCCCCCGGTGGCCCCCGCTGTCATCTGCCATCCTGACAGGCAGACAGAGAGAGGGAGAGAGGGAGAGAGGGAGAGAGGGAGAGTCAGTCGGGGTAAGTGACAGACACGCCAATGTGACCCGATCCACCAGAGGGAAGCCTCGTCGCTGACTTAAACGTCCTGGTGTTCTCAGAGGGCCGGGGCTGAGCCAGGCTGACCTCGGCCTGTGACCCCCCCACCACCACCGCCGCTGATCAAACGGCGGCCATGATGCATCGCAGCGGCCAGAGTTCAGCTACAGCAGGCTGAGGAGAGAGATGGAGGGGGGGGGGGGGGCAGTGCACTACAGAGGATGATGTATGGCGTGGAGCATAATGCTGCTGAGCAGATGCTGCACTCAAAGGTCTTCTGGCTACAGCGAAAACATTTACTGTCACACACCGACTCTGGCCTCAATCACCTCCCAGTAAAGTCAGCCATTTAACAACCTGGGGAGGGGGGGGGGGGGGGGGGGGTTATTTTCTATTTCTGTTTACTGGGATCTGGGAACGCACAGACTATGATCAGACAGGTTGTAGTCCAGTACTGATTTAACAGGACGCTCTGAATGTAATTTATAGTTGCTGATGCAGCTGCATGGTAGAGACGGTGGGTAGAGCCAGGAAGTAGCTAATAGAAGCTAATACATGCTCTCAATGAATGATTTAGACAGTAAATCTTTCAAATAAGGGGCTTTACGGAGGGACTTTACTGGTTAACAGCGTTAATTATCATGAAAATGTAATCTTGACGGATTACAGTTACTTATTATTGTAATCTGATTACGCTGCTCCCCCCTCAGGTGAGTGAAAATCCACCTGTGTCAGCATCTCTTAGCGTCTGCAGGCCGTGGTCACCGCGGTGATCCACCGCTGGGACGAATGTGAGATGTTCTGCTTCAGGAAATGCGGCAAAAAGTGCTTTTCCAGCCGGTTCAGTCCTGCATCTGAGCCCGAGAGACACCAGCGGAGACCATTTCATCCTCCCCTCGGGCACTTCTGGGACTTTCAACTTCTCAAAGAACTCACAGTGCCGAGGTCAGCCGTCAACTCCGGCATCTCACCGAGGTCCCCGGACCAGAACCAAAGCACCTACGAGGCCAGTGAGCCCCTCAAACACTTCCCGTCCCCTCCATCCATGACTCCCGCTGTACTGGGACCTGCGTGTAATTAAAAGGGGGCTTTAAATTGCCTCCGAGCATTAAAAATGGATCCTGTTGGCAGTAAATGGAGCATCTCCCTGCTCATCTGCCGCCATCTTGTCTGGTCCTTGAGGGCTGGAGGCCCAGACAGATGCTCCTCCAGGAGGCGAGGACGGTTTGTTTGTGCCTCAGGAGGAAGGGGATGTCTGTGACTGGCTGGAGGCTTTACGGAGGATCTTTGGAGGTATTCAGTCAGAATATTGTGGCTGGAAGATGATGAGGTTGTTAGTTAATGTAAAAAAAATATGAATAATAGTCTATTTAGGCCGGTTGTGAGACGGAGGATGAGTCAAAGCACCTTTAAACCACAACAACAAGCTCCCAGTGAAGGGAGGAGGACATTATTCTGATACTTACCCAAGATACTTAAATTGATGAGAAGAAGATTAAGTCTGTCCTGTAACTTCCCTCGAGGAATGGCAGCCAATTTAAGTTAAACTTTCTCAAAGTGTGAGTACAGAAAGGTTTAAACTGAATCTTTTTTTTAAATTTTATTTAAGCTAGTTTAAAAGTTTGGAACAACAGAGTTTAAAGTTATTGACCCCCTGAAGGATCAGCAGCATAGACAATAGCTGAATAGCTGGATGACTTAAAGTTAGACCAGGACTTCATCGAGCTATAAAACTCCTCCTAAAGGCAGTTTGAAGGATTGTTTTCCATGTCGTGGATTTACAGGCGACCACCTGACCACCTGTCTCCCTCTGAAGCTTCACTTCCTGCAGCGAGCGTCTTTATGGCTCCGCCGCAAAACACAAGAGCCACAGAAACAAAGCTCGCCCGCTCTCTCCGCCAATGAGGAGCAGCTGCTCGTGCGCTCGTAGCAGGACGGCGAACCATATGAGCCCCGGCGGGTTCCCCTCCACACTTATTACATTACCATGAGCTCAGTGGCGAGGGCACCGCTGCATCATAGACACGGCTATTACTTTGAGAGCTTTGAGTGTGTGTGTGTGTGTGTGTGTGTGTGAGGAGGCCCCTGACTCCTTGGTAACCCTCCTCCTCCTCCTCCTCCCTACACACACACACACACACACACACACTCTCTCTCCAACCTCTTGCACCCGGTGTCAGAGCCTTCTCCTGTCAGTAATTTGTTGCTAATCAGCTGTCAGCTCCGAAGCGATGATGAGGTGATCATCGTGGGCGGTGGAAGGTAATGGCCTTAAAAGTCACAGAGTCAATGTCAATGGGATCACTCGGATTCAATCAGGGGCGGCCCGATGAAGGATGGCGCCCGCTGACATTACCACTCATTTTGAGCCCAAGCATCTGGGCCCTAGTAAATAACCATCAGTGGGTGGGTCCGGGGGACAGGTCATTAGCCCTGAGAAAAATAAATATCTCCTCTCTCGTGAAGGCTGCAAGTCATTTAGCACAGACTAGGAAATTTCACCCTAGATTAAGTATGATGAGCCAATATCAGTCAGAGGAGAGGCCATACTGAGCGGGGGGGCCCTGATGAGACGCTGGGAAAATTTATACGCAAGCCTCAGCAAATGTAATATGATTTTAAAGGCGAGGAAGTGTGTTGGCACAGGGCTGGAAGCAGGGACAGGACCACTGGAAACTAGAGTTTGACTGATGGGGGTTTTTAAGGGCTAATGTCTTCAGGCTGAAGCTGCCGATCGCTCGTGCTTTCTGCTGATAGTCTACATTTTCAAATTTGCCCAATTTAGTTTCCTGTGGGTTTTATATTCCTGTCAGGGAGGGGGAAAACCTCGTAAACACCAACTGTGGGACACATTTCTAGGTTTATTCAAAAATATATTTGCAAAAAGCAGTTTCTATGAACAGAAAACAAAGGTTTTTACTCTACGCTGTAGTCAGAGAAGCTCCTTTATTCCAGAGGCACGAGGCAACGGGTGAAATTCTATCAATATATTTTGATTTAGTTTGAGTTACAACTCTTTTAGAGTGCCGTGCACGAAAAGGAAAAAAAGGAAAAAGCTGGTAAAATATGCTACAAAAACACACCGGACTCAAGATTTTGCAAATCTAAAGAAGTCGTGAAGTCAAATATCCAAAAGAAATAACAAAACGTCTCTTCCTGCCTTTCAGCTCCGTGTCCCCCCCCCCCCGCCATCATAAGAGCCCCGAGGGGTCAAAGGTCAGCGACGAGCGACCGCGACAGGAGGAGCGAGTGTCAGTTAGCTGCTGCTACGCTGACGGAGGTGTATAATTGGTTAATTAATGCTGCGGCTGCTGTTGGCTTCCCCCCCGTTTGCCCCCCTGCAGGTCAGGAGTCACAGCCTGGAGGATGTTGCTTAGTTCTTACATCACATCGTACATTACAGCATCAAAGTTTCTTTTCTGGAAGGAATTTTTGCAAAAGAAACGAAGGGACGCTGTCGCAGACGTCCGGGCCCCCACATGACGTGTGAATGTCACGGCTGTTTAAGGACGTTTTGCATGTGTTCATGTTTTTGTTGTCAGTGAGTCATTTCAATATCTACATGGCAAACAATGTGGTGACAAAGTGCTCGTAGCTGTCAGGACGTGCAGGTCAAACACAGGACTTCCACACAGCAGCTGCTGCTTCGTTTCCTGTGTGAAACTAAAGGTCAGCACTGAGTTAGTTTAACCGCTCACATCCAGAAAAGGCATCTTTTCTTTAATCTGACCACGTAGTTTTGGTGCCTCACTGAAATTGCAAGCGTCACATGAGACGTTCCTCAGCAAACTTTATTTTGAAGGTGTAACTGGATGTTTGTGGGAAGAGAACATGAAGTTTGGACATTTAGGTGAGACGTGTGGACGTGTTCTTTATCTGTCATCACGGGTTAAATCCTGTCAAATCACTGCTGGTTTGAGGCCAACACACAGAGAGGGAAGACAACTTCCCCCACAAGAGTCTCTGGTCGCTGCTTCGTCACACTAATGTAAAGTCTGAGGGTTTAACACTCAGGATGCTCCAATCCTGAAAATACAAGATTAGAAAACAAATAGTTTAGCAGTGGGATGTCTTCAAAGTCAGCTAATGCGAAGAAGAAGAAAATTCAGCACAAGTTCTGTCATGTTTGGTTTGTTGAGTTTCCCATGTGCCTGCCAGGGAGTTTGATTTGAATCTGAATGCTGATTTCCATCACATAAAGGTACAACGACTGGGACTGACTTTAGGCTTAACCCTTTAACCTCCTCACCAAGAAAAAAGCAATACAAACATTTATTCTTTACATATTTTATTTCCTTGGGGCACTTTTTATGAACAGACCCCACATTTTTTTAAATATTGGCCTCCACCAAACGGGTGAGATGTCGTAAGTAAAACATGTTTTCAATAAGATATAGTGAGATAAGATATATATATGTGCTCCACCATATGGTTGAGCAGGAGGTTAAAGGGTTAAAACAACATCATTTTTGCTGTTTTGTTTTGCAGTAGTTTTCCTGTAATCTCCAAATGAAAGTAATTTATTCTCCTAAATATAATCTGCATATTTAATTAATGGCAGCCACTATTATCTGACATAGATAATCTGATAACATCATAAAACATAGTCATTAAAACCCCTTTTCACTGATCATCATTGTTGTTAATCTGATCATCATCATCCTCCTCCTCATCATCATCATCACTGAAAAGGAAAAGTTATCCAAAAACAGATAAATAAATGAATGACCTGGAACAATGGATCTTCTGTTCTGTTTTTCGCCTCTCGCTCTGAGATCAGGACACCTGCTGCACCGACAGCACTTGGTTATAACCAATATGTGATGTCAGAGAGGAGCATTAACCAAATCTGTGCCGTTAACACATGAAGACAGACGAAGGAGCGCTCGTACTCTGCCTGTGAACCTCCACTTCGGACCACGGCAGGAGGAGCCTCCACCCGACATCTCCTCTTGGAAAAGTCGCGCACACACTCCATCACACTTGACTAATGTGAAGCCTTGATGATGCACAAATGACCCCGGCGGCTTTGAACTGTCATCAATCCAATTAATAGGAGACGGCTCTGAATCCATTACAGCAAATATAATACAAACATTATTATATTAACCTCCAAATCTGGTCTGATTCTATCAACATAATTAATTCAATCCACTTGCAAAGTGCCCGTTTTATGAATAATTAATATCAACACTTAAATATTAACTATTCATATTTGTTCATGATGGAGTGTGTGTGTGTGTGTGTGTGTGTGTGTGTGTGTGTGTGTGTGTGTGTGTGTGTGTGTGTGTGTGTGTGTGTGTGTGACAGCATCAGTCATTTCAGTCAACACCAAAAAAAAACATAAGTGGCAAAACTCTCCATACAGCATGATGAGGAAATACATGAGAGGAGATGGTCTGACATCGTTAAATCATGGACGCAGTGTCTCCTAAACCTGTTTTAACCTTTAATCAAAGATCAGGATCTCATATCTAAACTATCTCAGCTGTAACACCTCATGTTCAAACAGATCCTGAATCATAATCTCACTGCAGGAGGACAACATTTTCCCCCAAAACAAAAAAGGTCAGTGAGAGGTTGGTATTGGTAAGTCGGTCTGACCGACAGCAGAAGGTTACTGGACCAAGTTGGACCGGTTTGGACCAGTTTGGATCAGTCTGGACCAGTTTGGATCAGTCTGGACCAGTTTGGACCAGTTTGGACCAGTCTGGACCACTTTGGACCAATCTGGACCAATCTGGACCAGTCTGGACCAGTTTGGACCAGTCTGGACCAATCTGGACCAATCTGGACCAGTTTGGACCAGTCTGGACCAATCTGGACCAATCTGGACCAGTTTGGATCAATCTGGACCAGTCTGGACCAGTTTGGACCAATCTGGACCAGTTTGGACCAGTTTGGACCAGCCTGGACCAATCTTTCCATGTCTGTAACCTGATCATTGATTTTATCTCCTGCTCCCCTGACAAACATGATCTCTAGACACTTTCCATAAAGAGCAGCTTAGTAACCGACATTAAAGAGACACGAAGCATCAGGATGGAGAGGAAGAGGAGGAGGAGGAGCCCAGTGCATCATGGGAAGTCTAAGCCTATAGCAGCATAACTAGGGGCCGGTCCAAGTCCTGATCCAGTCCTGAACTATAGGCTTCATCACTAAGGAAGGTTTTTAGTCTGAGAGGGTGTCTGCCCCCTGAACCCAGACTGGGAGGAGGTTCCACAGGAGAGGAGCCTGATAGCTGAAAGCTCTGGCTCCATCACTACCGTAGAGGACTTTAGGAACCAGCAGTAGGCTCTAGTGGGGTAGTACGGTACTAGGAGCTCTTCAGGATATGATGGCTGGATCATTGCTAAAGTATAATTTGATTATAATAATCTTTAAGTCTTCTCTTCCTTCCCTGACTCTCTCTCTCTCTCTCTCTCTCTCTCTCTCTCTCTCTTGTTGTTTATTTGGTCCTGATACAGACGTAAAGGAAACTGTAACTTCTTTAAAATACTCTGTTTTATTTGTAGATATCCCAGTTTATTGCGGATGTGCAGCCAAAAACGGAGAAATGAAAATGTGTTTCGAATGCATCCACACATTTTTCACACACACACACAGAAAAAAAAATAATAATTTGGCTGAAAAAAAAAAAAAAAAACGTTCAAAAGCCGTTTCCCCGTCGGCGTCTGGTGTGGCTGCAGATCCAGACAGACCAGTCAGGCTGACTTTCATGGAGAGGAGTCTTCACCTCCCTCCCCTCCCCTCCCCTCCCCTCCCCTCCTCTCCCCCCTCTCCTCTCTCACCTCCTGGGTCCTGGCCATATATCTCCCCCTGCTCTTTCGCCCGATGCCCAACACTCAGCAACTCTTGGCGAGGCATCATTAGGTATAATGTACTTCCCCTCTCTCTCTCTCTCCCAGGGATATTTTGGAGTGGGGCGAGCGATCTGACCTTACTGAAGGGCTCAGACGCTGCTGCCAACTCTGTCTGTCTGTCTGTCTGTCTGTCTGTCTGTCTGTCTGTCTGTCTGTCTGCCTGTCTGCCCCCCCACACACACACACACACACACACTCCCCTCGTCTCACTCATGTGAAAACGACGTTACAGCCACAGATCAAATCTCCAGTCTGGTTTTTGGAGTCATGTACACACACACTGTCCTTGTTGTGCTTCTTATTTGTGGGCGTGACGGCACAGCTAGTTATTTTTTTATTTCATTTTTATTTAACCTTTATTTTACCAGGTAAAATCAGTTGAGAACAGCTTCTCATTTACCCCAAACAGAGAGACGTACAAAACCAAAACAAGACGATACGAAGCAAAGCAAGAGCAGATAAAAGGAAACAGTACAGAAGAATCCAAGACTCACGACCAACGATGAGGAGACTGAAGTTAAAAAGGACTTAAATAACTCTTGAAGTGGATGGGACGTCGCACGTTTGAAATCGTAAAGCTGTGACACAAGCACGCAGGTGCTCAGTTCAAAGACTGTTGGAAAGCGGACACTTCAAACTTTTTACAAGTGTTTGAATTTTGTCGATCGGCCTATTAAGACTAAATTTATGAAGAGCCGAACAGAACAGCTCTTCTACGAGTGAGAAGATGCTGAATCTGGGGAAGAACGTTCTGATTGTGAGGAAGACTCCTTTCAGAGGATGAAGAGGATGCTGCGTGTGAAGACGAACGAGAGGAGGTGTCCGTGCAGACCCCCGCTCCTCCAAAGATCCAACTAGTTCCTGCTCGGATTTTGTGTTTCTTTTGCACTTTTCCATCCAGTGTGTCCATATATTATGTCAAAATAAATAAATACTTGTAGAATCACATAGGTGAGGTTGTGCTGAAAAGAAAGACACAAAGAAAGGCAAGCTAAGCAGTTTGAATGGGAAACACAAAGGTAGAATGAAAAGACTCTGAAGGGTTAGACATATGGACTGATGGGAGGACTGACAGTTTAAAGGAGTTAAATACATCTACCTCTTACTGCTGTATCATGCACCAAACAAATCTTATTCTAACAGCCGCAGCATCATCATGTAACTGAACTCAGGACGCACAAACCAAACCCGAGTGTCCACTCCAGACTGATCTCCAAAGGGGCCGACAGCTGCTCTGACCTTACACCACCTCTGTGAGGCTAATCGTTATAACTAGCCGACAGCTACCTACGTCTGCTGGCTGGACGGCGTGCTAATATCTAATATCCAGATTTCTTTTTCTGCCAGTTAAGGTTAACTTTGGTTTGGTTATTTGGCTGCAGCTGTTCAAGCGTCACACAAACAATGAGGATAATAATATTAATAACAGTCGGACCCACGAGAAGTTTGTGGCGTCGCTCGATGAGATCTGTCCCTGTGTTTGTGATCTAGTCCTAAAGCATTCACAAATAAACAAACACCCCCCTCCCTCCCCTCCCCTGCCACGTCCAGAGACAGAACCAGGTGCTGGTCCAGGCTGGCCTGCCAACACACGGGGCTCCGGCCGGGCCAGGACTCCACCAGGACTCCACCAGGACTCCACCAGGACTCCACCAGGACTCCACCAGGACTCCACCAGGACTCCACCAGGACTGATGTCATACCTGTACGGCTGCACAACCTGCTGCAACATACAGCGAGTGAGTGCTTCACAGGGCAAACTGGGAGGGTGTGCATTAGTGGGTGAGCTGATTGTTATGGTGACATGATAAACTAGAGGGACAAATTAGCCCCAAGTCTGAGTCTGAGTCTGAGCCCGAGTGTGTGTGTGTGTGTGTGTGTGTGCTGAAGCTGATGAACCCTGCCTGGAAGACGATCATTAGCGAGTCAAATACCAGCACAAATGGCCGCCCGCTATAATGGCTGACATTCATCTATGTCTGAGTCTTGTCCAACTCGCTGCTTAACGCTCACACGACGAGGGAGCTGAAGTCTGACGGCTGCAAAATAAAAATAAAATAAAATAAAAAACAACTTTGCGGAGGGACGAGAGTGAGAATCATCCGTTCGTACACGTCGATTAACCCTAAACGACTTCCAAGTGCAGGATCACGAGCGAACAAAGCGTTAAAATCTGAGCTTCAGCATCCTGAAAATAGATTTAACAGAATATCCCCCCCCCTGCACAATAATCATGTATGATGAAGTAGTGCAAGGGAAGGAAATAAAAGCTTGTTGCGTAACATTTTAACACTCACCCACTTCGGTGTGATCAATCAGGCGCCCGTGCACAGTCCATCCCTCTGCCCCCCCATCTGTTATTGCAAGTGCTGTCCATATAACAGGCGCCTGTCAATTTCGCCTGCTTTTTATTGACTCATCCTCGGAGCCTCGGAGGGGTTTCGATCACAATTATCATTTTTTATGAATACATTTTCATGAATATATTAGCGTCCTCCCCACCACCGCCACCCACCACACACAGACACATACACATTTGGTGGAGTGTTGTTTTCTCACAGTTAATCAGTGGCCAGATAAATCAGAGGCCATATTTGCGGTCCATCTGCTGGGAAGGTGCAGTGGGCTCCAGACGCCATTCAAACATGCTGGACAATAACAGGAAGTGGAGAGACAGCACGCAGACGCTGTTGCAGCCGTCGCACTTCGCTGTTCACTATGTTCCGTCGTTACAGATGTCAGGCCGAGAGGATCTCGACCACTTGTGACTGAGTTCTGATCTGCTGATTCTCTAAATACTTTAAAAGTTGTTCGTCCTGTTTTTGGGAGGCCGCTGGTCGGGACGTTTAACCTGCTGAGAGAACAGATCTGGAGATCTAGAATAGTGAAAAAGATTTGAAATGAGACAGATTTACACCCACTGACACGTTTAGGGGCATCATAAAGGAGGTGGTGATGGAGGCATATGGACACAGCCTCTGTTTTATTGTGGAGTTTTGTATATTATGTTCTGTGTGCTGCATTTTATTATGTTGTGACTTTGTGCCATGGGCCTCTGTGGTCAAATAAAAAGAGTGCAGTACGGTAGACTAGCTGATGTCGTAGCAGCTTTTCCTACCTGTGGATGTTTTTGACCCTTTAAACTTGTTTTCAGCACCAAAGACAGAACTGTAAAAGGAACATATTATGTCTTTTCAACATAAATATGAGTCCAGACACCCATAAAATACCGTCCTCTCTGCTCCATCTTTTAGTAAATGTGTGTGAAATCATTTGGCCTGGATCAGGATGGACATTTAAACATTCAACATTTCAAACTTCTGCTGGTTTACTGGTTATCTTATGAATGATCTTCCTGATACACAAGCGTGGACGATGTGTAGATCCCAGATATTCGGTTACACTCTTTTAAACTTCTAAATAGTTTGAACTTATTTGTATTTACTGCATTAGCAGATATTTGGCTAACAGACAAACAGACAGAAGTGCAGACGAGACTCAGGCTTCATCACTTGACAATTAAAAAGATCGACTCCAGCAGAAACTCTCTGAAACTCTGAGTAAAGACCCAAACGGGAGCCGGGTGCTTCGTTATTCCAGATGGCTTTATGGGTCATGAAAGAGTGATTCACGCGTCACTTAAAAAGTGCTCGTCACCGGCCCGCCGTCTCACCGCTCCTCTCCTTAAAAACTGAGAAGCACCCCATCAATTATTTGCTAAGCAGCCATACTGAAGATCTCACTTTGAACAGTGTGTGGGGACGGCGGCGCTGTCAGCGTGATGATAGATGCACTGGAGGCTCACGCTGCCCCCAGCACGCCTCTCTGAGGGTCTGCAGCTGTACAGAGCCTGAGCTGCCTCTGTGTGTGTGTGTGTGTGTGTGTGTGTAGATAAGCAAAACACACACACACACACACCTGCACATATGCAAACCTACATTTGCATAAACACACACACACACAGGAGAAGTAATGACACGCGGTAGAACATAAATAAGGACATTTACTCAAATAGCGTCCAGAACAATATTATATATTATATTATATTTTATTTTCTCCTTCATGCCACTTTTTTTACTCTTTTTTAAACTCTTAGGGCAAAGGAAGATTTTCACTGTACAGAGAAACCTGTTTCTGTACTGTACACATGACAATAAACTCTTTGAGTCTTGAATCTACACTGTTGAGGGACTTTTATACTTTTACTCCTTCACATGTGGACAGATTGTACTTCTAACTTTGCAAATCAAGATCAACAAGTAAAAGATGAGGATAAGATAAGATAAGATAAGATAAGATAAGATAAGATAAGATAAACCTTTATTCGTCCCACATTGGGGAAACAACCGTGCAAAGATGAGTTAAACAACAGCTGCCTGTATAAGTAGAATAAAATATGAAATAGAATAAATAAGCTAGGCAGTATATACAAATATATATAAACTATAAATGAATTATTAAAATGAGCTCCTCCTCAAGCAGCGACAACAGTGTAGGACAGATTTCAGTACATTGCTCATGTACTTCTACTCTTATAATATATAATATTATTAACTAAATATTTAGTATCCTTCTTCCACTACTGAAGAAAAACATGAAGCACACACACACACACACACACACACACACACACACTATGAGTTCATTAAACGGCTGCACAACAGAAAAATAAACAGTTTACACCCAGAAGAACATCACAAGAAGAAATCTGGGTTTCATTTGTAAATCATCTCAACCGTGCACAGCTGCAAACCCGCCAGAGCCCGAGCTGCTAATTACACCGTTTGCCACTTTAATATCCAGCGTAGCCATCGAGGATTCAATTGGGTCAGAGGAGAATTAATAGAGCATTAATCAACATGCGCTAATTAGCTAATAACGTGTTAATTAAATCAGGTATTTAAAGTTCTGAGACGTGTAATGGTTATTCTACCGTACGCGTGGCCTCTACTGTGGGGGGAGAGGTTGTAGCCAGTCAATACAAATGTCAGGGTGTTAAATCAGAGCGCCGTCGCTCCGTTGGGGTTTCTGTCTTTGCACCATTGTGATCCCCCCCCACCACCACCACCACCACCACCTCCACCACCTCCACCCTGGACAAGTCTCACTTCTCCTCTTGTGTGATCAGATGTAACAGAAAAAAGAAAAGCTTTGGGATCAATGTCTCCGTTTAGGCCGCCATACGCCGCACGCTCAGCTGATGTTCATAGATTCCACTGAGCGGGATTGAAAATGGCAGAAAGCCAATAGCTGAGCTTGTCTTTGAGGTCCAGATCAGTGAATTACTTTGATAGTGTGGAGCCAGTCAGTCCCCGGAGCTCTTAATGTGAAATCAATACACCCTCTCCCACTAACCAGTGTAAAACGCTTGACCTGCGGATTGACTTTTTTGTTTTTTCTCCCCTCTCCCTGTCTTCTAAGGAGCGGGTCCGTAAGTTTGAGGACAGCTCTTATCTTTGCAGTGATGCACACAGTGATGAGGCTGCTGTCCCCGCAGGGCCTCACAGCGTCGACTGTTACCGCTCAAGTCGGAAAGACAACACGCATACGCAGAGAAGTGGACGGCAAACGTTTGGTGGATGGTAAGAAACTTTTTAGAAACTCACATGCTGCATCTGTGTTGTTCGGCTGTGAGCTGCCAAAGTTACAAGTCAGCTGAAGCGACGCTGAAGCGGTTTGATGTTGCAGCAACAAGTCTGAGATAAAAAGCTTCAAACCGTCTCAGCAACATAAATCTTCATTGTGATTTAAAAGCTCATGAATGCATACATAGGTGCATTAGTGGAGGGTGATGACTGTATGTGGTGTAGATCACTGTAACAGTGACATAACAGCCTCCACCCTCCTGGACTGACGCTGGATGAGGAGATCTCACGTTTCAGTTCATCCCAAAGGTGTTTGGATGTGTTTAGGCAAGGCAAGTTTATTTGTATAGCAACAAGGAAACTCAAAGTGCTTTACATATCAGCAAAACATACATTATTTAAA